>NC_043014.1:32119599-32129599 GCF_006345805.1 Octopus sinensis
AGTTTTGAAACCTGGGTAATTTATTGTCCCATAAAAGAGTAATATGGAAATACGAAAAATCCTTAGTAAAAAAGTTAAAAACCTGAGAAGTTTAGTTAACTCTCTCTCCTTCTCCCTCTCTCCTTCTCTCTCTCTCTCTTTCTTTCTCTCTCTCTTTCTCTCTCTCCCTTTCTCTCTCCTTCTCTCTCTCTCTCTTTCTCTCCCTCCTTCTCTCTCTCTCTCTCTAAATACATGGGAAGCAGTTGCAGTATGAAAGATATAAAGGGTATGCATCTATCCATACATACACACAAACATACATATTTAATATGCACATATACATACATACATACATGCATACATACATACGTATTTAATATGCACATACACATACATAGATATATACACACAAACATACATATTTAATATGCACATACACATACATAGATATATACACACAAACATACATATTTAATATGCACATATACATACAAAGATATATACATACATGCATGCATACGTGATATGCTCATGCACATATATACACTGGCACACACATTTATATATGTTTAAAAGTGGGTGTGCCTCCTTAGTTTTATAACTATACACAAATATGTGTATGGAAGCATATCAAAATGCATATACATATAAATATACTTATGCAGAGATATATGTAAGTTCTTATATAAATACATATATATATATATATATACATACAGGGTGCAATGGGTAAATTGTCGCTATTTTATATTTTGAATTTCGTGCATGCGCAGTTTGTTTTTGATTTTTGTTGACTACATAGTATAGTAGGCTCAGCTGGGCACCGTCTGTGAAAAAAAACAGCACCATGATGCAATTCACTCTGCTAGAAATTTGGAAACGACATGCTGTACTGCTTGGCATTCGTGCCGGAAACTCCAATACAAACATTTCAGAGTTTTTTGGTGTGAATCTGAAGACATGTAGTGACAATGATAAAAGTCAAATGTGATCACTAGTGATGGCCATGTATCAGTCAGTGAACATGGTGTGCATCCTGACTAATAAAGGGACGTGCACTGTGAGCAGACTCACATGTGACCTTAATTTTCCCTTGCATTGATGCGCGATGTTGTTGTCTTCACTGAGGTTATCAGGTCAGACATTTGTTTTCCATCGCACCACCTGCGTTATAGTACATGCTCAACCACTGTCAAAAATAGGAGATTGTAGCAAAATCTTTACGAACTTTGAGGCTTATGGAAGGAATAATAGGCGTGACTATATATTAATAATGATAAGCAACCTTGCATAAATTGGGTTGAATTAAGAGAAAATGCTAAAAGTACAAAACCTCGAAAGGTTTTAGTCATTGCTTCACATCGTTACAACACTTCAACGAATATAGGCTCTTACTGTGCTTAATCCTTGGGGAAATTCTATTGAATTTAAACCAGAGAACGCTCCTTTGGCATTCCTGAGTCATTTGCTACCAAGAAAATCTACTTGGACAAATTGTTTGCGGTAGTAATGCCAGAACACGGTTCATTAGTTAAGTTTCTGTTGAAAAATAAGGCTTTCTGCAAAGAAATTGTATCCCAATACTTCAGAGACATTGTTTAATCATGGAATTCTGAAGACATTCGCACTGGCAGTTTAGTTGTGGCACAAAAACCATTATTGAAGGAAAATGTGACAATAGTTGTTCAAAAGCAGCATTTTTTTTTTGTTATTTTCCATTGACAAATAGAGTTTTATGCATGATAAATGCACTCATAACATTAATTGTACATTGCTGCATTTTTTGACACCAAAAACATTAAAATTGGCAACGTAGATTAGAAGCAAATACAACCATTGTCCGAAAATGACCTCAAAATTGTGTAACGCGACCCCGTTTGCGAAGTTATTTTTGTAGTAAAAAAGAGTTGTGCAAAAAACGTATTTCATTTGGTAGCCGAAAGATTACTGAATCTTTTAATACCTCATATGTCAAAACCGGCAGCTCAGTTTTTGAATCCATAAGAAACATACGCACCACTATCAAGATCAGTTGTCGAGAACGATGAAGACTTTTTGAAAACTTTGCGCAGGCATCTGAGCAGATATTGCCAAGTTTTTGGCAAAATTTGTTGCAGATTTTCTGCTCAACTTTTTCCCTCATGATCAATGTGGCGATCACATGTTACACTTTTCTCCCAAGCACTGCTGTAAACAGCAGAAGCGAGCTAGAAGATTACAACATAGTGAACACCAGAGTCCAAGGTCAATCTGTACCAAGCAACTTCACTCTGAGTGCTTTAGCTATGTTACTTTTTGGTGTGTGAGGGACATGCTGATCAGATCGCATATGCATCTTTTTTTAAAAAGTATATAGATAATCCTGTTATTGGTGGGTGGAATATCATTTTTTTTTTGTGTTCAGTAGTGGTTTATATTTTCTAATGAAGAATTCTTCTTTATATTTTCCAGAAATGTTCGTTGTCAGACCATAACTTAAAGAAGGGGAAAATTGTGAATTTTACCTTTCCGCATGATGTGAAGTGTTCACTGCTGGTGGTGTTTCTGACAGGGGGGGTCCATAATTTGTTGTTTATGTACACGAACTCTGTCATGCAGTCCCGTTCCGGCTTCACTAATGTAGTATTCTTTACATTGAGGGTAAGTTGCACAGTAAATTAAGTTTTTTGTTTTGCAATTCTTGTTTGTATTAAGTTTGAAAATCTCATTGTTTTTAAAGGAGACTTCTCCACCCTCTTCAATGTATTCACAAGTTCCGCATTGAGAGGACTGCATTTCGTAACTTGCATTGTTTCAATGTTAGACATAAATTTTGCCTTGGTGAGCAGTTTTTTGTAAGGTTGGGGGCTTGATGTCTGCTATATATTATTTGTGAGTCTTTTATAAGTGCATTCATTTTGGGAGATTGCTGGAGAGTTTGGGAGATATTGTTTGGCAGCTTTCACAATGTTGAAGTTCCTTGGGTTGTGAGTGATGACAAAAGGGATAACTGTTTTTCCTTTATATTTTGTTGGTTTATTTTTTCTCAGTGCTGTCACTGGAATATTCTGGGTCTTAGAGATAGTCGTATTGATGAGGTTCATTGAATATAATCTTGTCTTTTAGGAACCGTTTTAGTCCATATAATCTGTTTTTCCTCTAGTGTGGGATGTGTTACTATGATGCAGATGTGTATTGCAATGTTAAAGGGGATGTTCCTTTTTTGTATGTGAGGGACATGCCGATCGGAAATTTAAGTATTGGTGCATATATGTTGGTTTATAAAATAGGCTTGTTTCGATATTTTCTCCTTCTTTAATGATAAGGATATCCAGAAACAGTAGTTCCTTTCTATTACAATCCATGGTAAATTGTATTGCTTCGTAAAGCCTGTTTATGATGGAACAGAATCTTTTCAGGTCTTCTTAGCTTCTATCCCAGAAGATGAAGCAATCTTCTAGGTAACATTTCCAGTTGTTATTAATGTAGGTGACGAAGTCATGATTGAATGTTTCCTGAAGCTAGGAATATAGTTTTGCCTCTAGGTAACCCATAACGTGTGTTGTATATGTTGGGACTATTTTGGTGCCCATGGCCATTCCTATTATTTGTAAATGCTGTTCGTTATCAAAGAAGAAGTGGTTATTCTCCAAAATAAATTTGAGCCCTTCCAAAATAAACTCTTTTGGAAATCTCTCTGAAACGGAATCTGGATGTTTTGTAATCCAGAAGTCAACAGCTTCAATTCCTTAGTCATGTGGGCTGTTAGTATATAAGCTTGCTATGTCAAAGCTGACTAAGATTGTGTCTTGGTATATTTTCTGAGGGATGTAGTTCAAGAATTCCATATCATCTCTGATGTAGCTTGGTACTTTTTTATATAGGGGTTTCAGAAAGATATCTAATATGTTATGTATATATGTGTATGTGTATGTACATAAGTATGTATAAAATGTTGATGTCTAATAATGATATCTCATAAATTATATATATATATATATGTGTGTGTGTATGGGTATGTATATATAGGTATATGTGTGTGTATGCATATGTGTGTATATATGTATGTGTGTATGTATATATGCATGTATGTATATATATATATATATATATATATATATGTATACTTTTTGTATGTTTATATGTAGGGACGTAAATATGTGAGCTAGCATGATCTCTCCCCCACCTTCCCTCTTAAACCAATATAAAAAGAATACATTTCTACCAACAAACATTCCAAAACTAACCTTATTTTATTTCTCTCTGCTGTCATCCTTTTTTATCAAAAGACATGTATCTTACATCTCATTAAAAGGACACACACCTAAACTCATCTTTAACATAGAAAATTACTGAAGTTTCTCTTTATGAAATTAAGATAGTTGATTCAGCCATAAGAAAAGAATTTGAAAAACATCTGACCATTATGTTTTTCACCAAAGATCAACTATTCAAATGGAACCAGCTGGAGGGCACTTTCACAAGCCCTTCATAAAACACTCCTTAAGCACCCCACCACCTCCCAATTCCATTCTCAATCGATTGTCTTGTTTTTACCATTCACTATTTTCTTTCAGCTCTTTTTCATCAATACTCCTTCACTCCCAACCCCACACCAGACACATCCAAATCTCTTATATATAGAATCACACAGCTCAACACAATCTGAGATCAGTTTGACAATTGCCACTGATGAATACCAGAAAGCTCTCCAGAAAAGTTAACAAGAATTCTTTAAAAAATCTCTCCACTGAAGTTCACAAAGAACTTACTAAGATTCACAAAGCAAACTGTAAAATTATATGATTAAAAAATTAAATTGATTAGAACTACCTGTGAAGTCATTCTTTTCCTTTTTCAAATATATGTGTATATATATACACATACACACACATACTATATGTGTATACACACACACACACACACACTAGGCATGGCTGTATGGTAAGTAGCTTGCTTACCAACCACATGGTTCCGGGTTCAGTCCTACTGCATGGAACTTGAGCAAGTGGCACTTGGGCCAACCAAAGCCTTGTGAGTGGATTTGGTAGACAGAAACTGAAAGAAGCCTGTTGTATATAGATATATATAGATATATATATGTGTGTATTTATGTGTGTGTGTCTGTTTGTCCCCCCCCCCAACATCACTTGACAACTGTCGTTGGTTTGTTTATGCCCCCATAACTTAGCGGTTTGGTGAAAGAGAGCGATAAAATAAGTAGTAGGCTAACAAAGAATAAGTTCTGGGGTTGATTTGTTCAACTCAAGGTGGTGCTCCAGCATAGCTGCAGGCATATGACTGAAACAAGTAAAAGAATAAAAGAATAGAGAGATACACAGACATAGATATATGTATAGACACACACTATATACATATATATATATATATACATACACACACTATATACATACATACATACATATATATATATATATATATATAGATAGATAGATAGATAGATAGATAAATAGATAGATAGATAGATAGATAGATAGATAGATAGATAGATAGATAGATAGATAGAGATAGATAGATAGATAGATTGATAGATAGATATACTTACATATATATATATACATATATACATATAAATAAATATAGAGATGGTATTATTAAAATACCATCACAAGTGGTAAGCGAATTATTAGCCGTACAGGCAAATTGATAAAATATATACATACAATACCAGATATGTACATATATACGCAAGGGTACTACATGAGTACCTATATAAGACAGGTTTTTTAAAATTTTCCTCTGGTGCCAATTCTTGCCACTTAGAACCACAGTATGTCTCTACAATATTCTTTATACTAATGTGGTTAGAAATGTTTGCATTGTGGCATATAGTTCCTTTTTCTAGTAAGACAGTTGCAGATTCTTTGGTTCAAAGCCAACCAATTCTTGCATTACAAACATGCTTCGGTTGTTGTTGTTTGGCCCCATATCAGTGCCAACCTAACAGAAGTATGATCAGAAAGCATCCCACCTACCCCACAACTATGCAGCCTTTTTACTCCCCATAGTGTTTACAGAATAATATGCTCCCAAAGTGTCATTTGTCTTTTATAAAACACAGAGTAGCATGATTTGAATGAAAGTTTAGCAGCTATTTCTAGCAGGTCTGCAGACTACATAACAGACTCCTTTATTGCTTCATCACACACATCTAAATATATATCCAGAATCATTGTTTCTTTTCTTGTTGTTTAACAACAGGTCTGCACTGACCAACAAGGCCTATGGTTAAATGTGCTCCACTTATGACCACCTTGTCATTTTATGCATCAATGTTCTTTTCTTTTAAAGACAATATAGTATGAGGTGTGGAGGCACATGGCCTAGTGGTTAGAGCAGCAGACTTGCAGTCAAGGTGATCGTGAGTTTGAATCTTAGACTGGGCGATGTGTGTGTTTATGAGTGAGACACCTAAGCTCCACGTGCCTCCGGCAGAAGGTAATGGCAAACTTCTGCTGACTCTTTTGCCACGACTTTCTCTCACACTTTCCTCCTGCATCTTGCAGCTCACCTGGGACGGACTGGCATCCCATCCAAGTGGGGAACCTATATGCCAAGGAAACTGGGAAACTGGCCCTTATGAGCTTGAGAAGGAATTTAGATAATAAAATAAAATGGTATGAGGTGAAAATTTAGTTGCTATTTCTAACATGTAAGAAGCTGAGGTGAGATTCAATTGCATGTCAAAACATTAAATGTTCTGGCTTTTTTAAGGAGTTGTTAATTAATTAGTTGGTTTGTTTGTTTGTTTGTTTGTTTGTTGGTTGGTTGGTATAACTGACAATGCTCTCTTCCCTTATTGCAACATGTTACCTACCACTCCTATCTCAAACCACCCAAACCACTTACATTTTGTCCCACCTCTTTCTCTTATATATATCGTAAAGGAGTAAAAAGCCCCTTCGGTCATGGAATGGATGACTTTGGGACTGCAACTAGAAAGTTACCCTCCAAGGCACAAATTTGGGAAAGGTTGTTTATGGAAGACCAGCAATCACCAAAACACAGCCCAGTCCTCAGTCCAGGAATTGAACTCACTACCTCATGATTGTGAGCCTGATGCTCTAACCACTGGACCAAATAAAATGAGCCAATGGTAGTGGTTAAAAAATTTGCATGGCAGTGAACCATTCCTCTAAGATAGCAAGAATGAATTCTTACAGCTGGAATTGTAAAACAATCAAAAGTTTCAGTTCCACCTACATTAATGGTTATAAAATTCAAAAAACAGTGAGGTTCCTGAAACAAATTCTGCTGCGGCTGTCAGTAATGGTATCGTATTCTTATTGTTGCAGAGGGTGGGGGAACAGCAATGGAACACTGCAACACAAAGAATTGCTGTTTCATATATGTACACACATGTGCAATACACAAACACACACACTTTTGCACATATGCACATGCATACATAACCCCCACAATCACATATACACATAGATATACACAGATATGTGTGCATGCATGCATATGTGTGTGTGTGTGTGTGTGTGTGTGTGTGTGTGTGTGCCTATATATATACATAAATATTACACATTTGCTCACACACACATATGTGTATATGCATGTATATATATGTATGATACATATACATATATACATATATATATATAAAATGGATATGTGCATATACACATTCATACATGCATACATGTATACATATACATATACATATACATATACATACATATACATACATATATACATATATATATATATATATATATAATATATATATATATATATATATCTACTCACATACACATATGTGTGTGTGTGTGCATGTATATACATAATATACATGCATACATTTTATATATATATTTGTGTATTTGTTTATACATATATATATATTAAATATGCACATATATATAAAGAGAGAGGGAGAAGGATATATATATGTATGTATATATATATATATATCCCTCTCTTTCTCTCTTTCTCTTTCTCTCCCTCTCTCTACATGTGTATGTGTGTGTATATGCATGTGTGTGCATGTGTATGTATACATGCATAAATGGGAAACAAGTTTTCTGTAGGGTTTGCACTTTTGGAAACCTCACTATAATGTATTTTTAAATAGATTTCTTACCTTTCAAATTTTCCTTTCAAAAGGGTTCACAATACCATTCAACATATATGTTCTATAATTTCAGAGCATGTTATTCATTTATTTCGAAAACTTATGGTTAAGTTCATTATCTCCCCACTATATATTGTGCTTTACCCCCTAATTACAGGCACAGCAAAAATCTCATTTCAATTTGCCTAAAGGCATATGTATGTTTAAATGTACATACACACACGCATGCATACACACACATGCATTCACACATTTATATATATATATATATATGCGCACAGATATGTGTGTACACATATGGAAAGTTTGCACGCATTTCCATCACAGAGCACAACTTAATTCAGCTGAACAAAGTATTTTTCAGTGAAGGTGCTCAATAACTAATTAAAAATTAATTGCATCTATGACAAAAGACTGTGAAAGAAATGATAATAACGGTAAAGGAGAAAACTCAGAATATACCGAAAGGCTGAAGATGCATATGTGTGTGTGTGTGTGTGTGTGTATTACATCTCCCCCTCTCTCTCCCTTTTCTCTCCTGTGTTTGTTTGGTATATACACACACATATATATACACATATATATACACATATACATACATATTACATACGTACATATATATAAATATGTATGAATATATGTAAGCATATATATGTATTTTATGTATATATGTATACATGTGTGTGCGTGTGTGTGTAGCAAGAAGCTTGCTTCCCAACCAGATGGTTCCGGGTTCAGTTCCTTTGCATGGTACCTTGGGCAAGTCGTTTGCTATAGCCTCTAGCCAACCAAAGCCTTGTGCATGGATTTGGTAGATGGAAACTGAAAGAGGTTCATCGCATGTATATATATAGTTTATCCAAACATGAAAACACAAAGAGAAAACACAATAACGCGAGGACGTGGAACAAATATAGTATTATTGGATGCTCAGAAAGGAAAGAAAGAAGGAGGGTTTAATGTTTCGAGCGGAGCTCTTCATCAGAAACATAGGAAAAGGAAAGATCCAAAGAAGAGAAGATGGAGGAAAAAAATCGTTAACAGTACACACACGGTCACATTTTGAATGTATATATATATACATATGAATGTATATATATATATATACATTTTGAATATATATATATATATATATATGTATGTATATATATGTATATGGTTATGTGTATATATGTCTTTCTGCCTGCGTTTGTCCCCCCACCATCACTTGACAACTAATGCTGTTGTGTTTCCATTCTCTTAACTTTGCAGTTCAGCAAAAGAGATCGATAGAATATGTACTAGGCTTACAATGAATAAGTCCTGGAGTTGATTTCTTTGATTAAAAAACCCTTAAAGGTGGTGCTCCAGCATGACTGCAGTCAAATGACTAAAACAATTAAAAGAATAAAAGAGTAAAAGAATATAAATATATATATCTATATATATATCTATATATATATACGTTTATATATATATATATATGTCATTAATTGCTTGAAATGAGGTAATATATGGTGTGGAGTGGTCATCCCATTGGTGCTAAAGTATTTGGTCATATCCATGATGGTGGTTCAGGGGACAGCAGATACCTCCTTCATGTCGCTGGTCCTGAATTGGTCATCGTTTCTAGGCATGGCAATTGTACTGGTGATAACATACATTGTGGGCCTGGTCACTCTATCTGTGTCTATGGATTGTTTATTTTCTGTGGTGGTTGTACTGGAGTCTTTGGTGACACTCTCTGTGACACTGGTCCCAGACTGGTTATTATCTCTGGGCATGGCAACTGTATTGGCGTGAGAGCTGGTTAATCTACTGCTGGATGGTACAATACTGTTACTGCGGATAGCAGGTCTAGGTATCACCATAGCCTCATAGATGACCCTTGCAGCCTTGCATCAACCTCCTACTGGACAGTTATATACCCTGCAAGAGCAACCTGTCTCCTCCCTTGTATTG
>NC_043014.1:32137099-32154599 GCF_006345805.1 Octopus sinensis
TAACAACTGATGCCGGCAGTTTGTTCCATGCTTCAGCAATTCTTAGCGTGAAAAAATGTTTCCAAAAGTCGTGGGAGCTGTGCTGTTTTCTGACTTTGTAAACATGTCTACGGTTGTTAGACAGCTGGAGTTTGAAAAGGTGCTCAGAGTTATTTTGATTCCAATTCTTCTATGAATGATTCAATAATGCTTCTAATATACTTACAAAGCCTGAAATTAGGGGTGAGGACATAATTGGGTTTATAACCTGGAAGGATTGAAAGGCAAAGCTGATTCTTGCAAAATTAGAGCTAAATACCTCAAAACATTTTGTCTGTTGTGTGTTGCCTATCTATTTCTTTTGTGAAGTGAAAGAGATCTATATTGACTGAAGGGAAGGTTAGGAATTCCATGAGATGGCACCACCAATGGAATTGTTTCCCCCCATGCTTAATAGGGATGCATTTTAATAGATGTTGAAACAATACAAAGAGAAATTTTGCATCAGAGGAATTTGAGTTCAGAATACGAAGGGAAGTGACCAGTGGTAAGCTGCCAAAATTGTAATAACTGGTTTATTTATTCTTTTATTCTTTTACTTGCTTCAGTCATTTGACTGTGGCCATGCTGAAGCACCACCTTAAAGGGTTTTAGTTGAAGAAATCAACCTCAGGACTTATTCTTTGTAAGCCTTGTACTTATTCTATTGGTCTCTTTTGCCGAACCGCTAAGTTACAGGGACATAAGCACTCCAGCATCGGTTATGTCAACATTTTAACAATTTTTTTCTTTACTGACTCTATATGTTTATTGTTCATGTAGTAAGCAACAAAATTCATACATTGACTTGATTTCCTGTAATTCAAACAGTTAATGGTTCTAGCTGACAAAATGGCGAAGGCATTGCTGCAGAGAATGGTGAGGGAGATGTGCTGGGACAAGTAAACAAATTGTTTACTGACCTCCAAAAGTTTTACTCATAGACTCTGTGCAAAATACTTCAAATGAGACAATAAAATATACACTTATCAAAATGGAGTAGAATTGGAATTCAAAGAAGATTGTGATGAGTTGTGTCAACAACAAGCAATGTGTATTTATGCCTAAGAATATAATTACATTTTTTATTTCTCTGTACTATTTCTAAATTGTAACACTCAATGTTCATTCAACAGTCTTCTTTCTATAACTGCAGCATGTTATATATATATATACTACTGCTATATATATATATTATACACAACTGCATTTGTCAAGATATAGGATAAGGAGATAATGATTTTGCAATGATGCATTCTGAGTGAGACTCATTTCTACTTTGTCATTGTGTTTATATATGAACTAACTCTATGTGAACTAACTACACACACATACACACACACATACACACACATACATACATACATACATACATACATACATACATACAAAATACATACATACATAGATATATATTCATATATACATACATACATACATACGTACGTACATACACATACACATACATACATACGTACATATACACACATACACATACATACTCACATACATACTTACATACATACATACACACATCCATCCATCCATCCATACATACATACATACATACATACACACACATACATACATACATACATACATACATACATACATACATACATACATACATATGTACACATACACACACACACATACATACTCATATGCATACTTACATACATACATATGTACGTCCATATATACATACATACGTACAACATACATCCATCCATCCATACATACATACACACATCCATCCGTACATACATACACACATACATACATACATACATACATACATACAACATACATACATACATATATGAATACATACGTACACATACACACACACACACACATACATACTCATATACATACTTACATACATACATATGTACGTCCATACATACATACATACATACATACATACATACATACACACACACACACATCCATGGGTGCGTTCATGATGCATTGTGCTAAAATAACTGATACTTTCTTTTGTTTGATTTTACAATTTAAAATTTTTTTCTTCCATTATTTTTTTTTAATCCTCTCCTGCCATAAGTAAAGGTGAGAGAGATTTGTTTTCTTTGAGATTTGAACATAGTACAAAATTATATAACATACTTAGTTGGCAATAAATCTTATATACTACACACATTGCCAAATCTATGCCTCTGGAAAATTTTTTCTGGATGTTTGACAAAATATATATATATTACTAGTGTGCTTGTATATAGAGATGTATACATATTATTGTGTGTGTGTATATATTATATATATATATATAAACACACACACACACACACATATATATATGTATATATATATATATATATATATATATACTCACTCATATAGGTAGATAGATAGACAGTGACAGGTAGATATAGATAGATAGAAAGAAAGAAAGATAGATAGATAGATAGATAGATAGTTTGCAGGATAGATAGACAGACTGACAGACAGACAGACGAAGTGACAGACAGGCAGACATACGGACTGACAGATTGACAGACAGACAGACAAACAGATAGATAGATAGATAGATAGATAGATAGATAGATAGATAGATAGATAGATAGATAGATAGATAGATAGATAGATAGATAGATTATATATATTAAATTTGCTTTGCTAGGACTTTGATCTGAAATTGTGTTGAAACCAAAATTTTTTTATGTTTTGGATGAGTCACCTTATTAAAACCCTTCAATGCACTCACCAGATGCTACTAATATTTATACTTTCTTCTATTTTCTTATTCTCCCCAAATTTTCTTGTATCTTCACCTCTGTGACCTTTGCAATAGATAGGGAGTTTCCAAATAACAATTTAAATTTTCCAACTGAATCATTCTTTTCTACCCTTGGCACAAGGCCCTAAATTTTGGGGGAAGGGGGTCAGTCGATTAGATCGTCCCCAGTATGCAACTGGTACCTAATTTATCGACCTCCCAAAAGGATGAAAGGCAAAGTTGACCTCAGGGGAATTTGAACTCAGAACATAAAGACAGACGAAATACCTATTTCTTTACTATCCACAAGGGGCTAAGCAGAAAGGACAAATGAGGACAGACAAACAGATTAAGTCGCTTATATCGACCCCAGTGCGTAACTGGTACTTATTTAATCGACCCCGAAAGGATGAAAGGCAAAGTCGACCTCGGTGGAATTTGAACTCAGAACATAGCGGCAGACGAAATACTGCTAAGCATTTCACCCGGCATGCTAACGTTTCTGCCAGTCTTCAACTGAATTATTATTTTGTGCATGTGTGTGCGTGTGTGTGTGTGCGTGTGTGTGCGTGCGTGCGTGCGTGCGTGTGTGTGTGTGTGTGTGTGTGTGTGTGTGTGTGTGTGTGTGTGTGTGTGTGTGTGTGCATGTGTGTGCGTGTTGCATTTCTATGGAAAACATGTGTAACCAGGATGAGATACTCTGATTGACCTGTGTGACCTTTTATATGTTGTATATCAGGTTTTATTCTTTTGTTTATTTTATTATATTCTTTACTTTATGGTTTGCAGTTATGTGTATGCTTTCTCTTAAATGTTTAAACTTGTTCTCTTATATATTTTGTTATGTCTTTCACTTCTCCTACTTGTTTTCATAGAACTTCTTTTTACCCCAAGCAACATACCTTTGTCAACATCCTATTTAACATGTCATGTTCATGATTACATAAATAGGGTGAACAATTTACTTCAATGTTTAATATATGGACCACATATTTGTGATCTGCACAGACAACATAAATAGGGGTCACAGACATGGACTGCACATGTTTGCACTTCCCCAACCAAACCACTGGTAGCAAGTGCCAATCTTTTTGCTAACACCTTAACCAAAATCTGTAACTCAGCCTTTAGCAAGGTTGTAGACCAGAAATAATCTATAATATCCTAGTTGTTGCTGTCCTTTCCCAGCATTTTAACACATCTCAACTCACAGAACTGAAAATTTAACCATTCTGCTGTCAGTTGAAGGAGATGTTTGCTAAGAGATAACCAAACAAGTCAGAAATATAACTCACTGCAGGGCAGATCAGCCAAATCAGATTTGTCCTTGTACAACTACTCACTATTTCCTGTATTTCACTTGCTACTATTGATCTTCCACAATCCCTTGTGTTTTCTTCCCCTAAGTCAAGAACTTACTGCAGTAAGTTCTTGACTTAGCATTTTGACTTATTACACACTTCAAACAATCCAGCAAGGTGCAACTGGACTGCAACTCACATCTGCTTGGAACTGAGTGACATCCACTTGTTCTAGCTAATCAAATGACCTTTGTTCTATATTGTTTTAGAATACAAGCCCATGCTGTGACAATACAACGTTCATTTTTCACATTGAAGACATGATTAAGGGTCATTCTTGCTGCTAGCATGTTATTTACAATATCTTTGCCATAGGCCTCTAGAACTTGCTATAGATATACATACATAAAATTCCAAAAGTGAAATGTTTAGTTGGTGCCTTTATAAGAGAAAATTTGTGTTAGAGACATGGAATTCCCTGCTTTCTGACTAGTGAACAGAAATCATATAAACTGACCCATTACAGACACAATCAGAGCCAGTTAAAGGAAGATAACTCTATCTCACCCAGAAGGGGTCGCTTACTGTTCGGAGAATTTCATTTTAGTTTTTTTTTCCACAACTCTAGCAGACCAAGACTATATTCTTACCTCCATTAATAAAGACGTTGTGTGCTTCTAACCAGCATGTCTGATTAGTGGCCTATATTGCTAAGCACATTATAGACACAAAACCAATGTTAACTTTTTGACTGGCTATAAGCAACAACTAAATTAAATATACATATATACATATATATATATTTTAAACAGTTGATAGGGAAGATAGAATGTACTGTAAGCTTTATTTGGCATGAGGATCATTTCAGCTTACATCTGTACTGCTCTCTAGTGGGTGGTGAACGATATAATGGAATTGAAGGCTACCCACAGTGCAAAAGAAACCTCATCAGGTTACATAGTACGTTACAGCGTTATAATATGTATATTTTAGTACCGAGTGTGGCATGATGGCGTTAACATGATCCATGCATTTATAGTAGTTCACAAATCCATGTATCACATGTGCGTTTATAGTATTCCTATCTAAACTTTAATTACAAACATAAGCTACATACACACATATGTATGTATGCAATAAACTGCAAATACAAGACTCCATAAAACAAATGATTTAGAAAGTACTTGACAGTTGTCTTCCTGAATGCTTAAGATTAATCTATACCTAATATTTACTTCTATAATAGCCATGAATATATAAATATGCTTCAAAATAAATTATGATGTTCTCCCATGTATTAGTAAACATCTGGCTTGGAGATTCACAAATATTTTTTAAGCTCATATATCTTTGTGAAAGTAAGTGTATCTGTATATTTCGCCTTCTTTCTCTCTCTTTTCCTCTATTTGGTAGATATATGTATGGATGGATGTATCCTCATCATCATCATTATCATCGTCGTTTAACGTCCGCTTTCCATGCTGGCATGGGTTGGACGGTTTGACTGAGGCTTGGTGAGCCAGAAGGCTGCACCAGGCTCCAATCTGATCTGGCAAAGTTTCTACAGCTGGATGCCTTTCCTAACACTAACAACTCTGAGAGTGTAGTGGGTGCTTTTACATGCTACTGGCACAAGGGCCAATCAGGCGGTACTGGCAACGACCATGCTCAAAATGTGTATTTTATATTCCAACTACACAGGAGCCAGTCCAGCGGCACTGGCAACAATCACGCTCGAATGTTGCTTTTTCATATGTCACCGGCATGTGTGCCAGTAAGGCAATGCTGGCAACGAACATGCTCAAATGGTACTTTTTACATACCGCTGGTATGAGAGCCAGTCAGTGCTCTTAGCAATGATCAAGCTCAGATGGTGCTTTTATCGTGCCACTGGCACAAGTACCAATCAGGTGTTACTGTCATCAGCCACATCAGCAATTTTGATTTTGATTACCTCAACAGATCTTCGCAAACAAAGTTTATTTCTAATGAATGAAGGGTACTCATAAGTTGGCTGGTTATACACCACTGGCATAGGCCACGGGTTATGGTCTCACTTGGCTTGCCAGGTCTTCTCAAGCACAGCATATCTCCAAAGGTCTCGGTCTCTAGTCATTGCTTCGATGAGGCCCAATGGTCGAAGGTTGTGCTTCACCACCTCATCCCAGGTCTTTCTGGGTCTACCTCTTCCACAGGTCCCCTCAACTGCTGGGATGTGACACTTTTACACACAGCTGTCCTCATCCATTCTCAACACATGACCATACCAGCACACTTGTTTCTCTTGCACACCACATCTGATGCTTCTTAAGTCCAACTTTTCTCTCAAGGCACTTACACTTTTCTCTCAGGGCACTTACAGCGTGTATGCACACTGACATTACACATCCAATTTAAGCATATTGACTTTATTCCTTGCAAGCTTATGCATGTCCTTGCAAGTTTATACATGTCCTTGCAAGCTTACGCATGTCCTCAGCAGACACTTTCAGAGCATCCACCCCACACTACTGACTTGGTCACCAAGGTAATGGAAGCTATCAATTACTTGTAGTCTTTCTCCCTGGAATGTGACAGAAGCTGTTCTCTGCACATTTTCAGTATTTATTGCGCCTGACAAAAACTATCTTTCCAGTTAGCCTCCCTTTGATATTGCTGCACCTCTTATGTGTCCATAGCTTACACTGGGTACATCTTATGGAGTTTCTAGCAACGCCTTTTCTACAGATGAAGCAGGGCCATCCACCTGAAGGGTTTGTGGTTTGTCTGCCTTCCTACTTATTAAGACTTTGGTTTTAGCTAGGTTGACTCTAAGGCCCTTCGATTCTAATCCTTGCTTCACACCTGAAACTTTTCTTCTAGTTCTGATAGTGACTCAGCAATTAGAAGAAGGTCATCAGTATAGAGGAGCTCACAGGGGCATCCTGTTTTGAATTCCTCTGCTGTTGCCTAGAGGACTATGATGAATAAGTGGGGACTGAGGACTGATCCTTGATGTACCCCTACTCCTACACGGAATTCTTCACCGTACTTGTTGCCAACCTTCACCTTACTGACAGCATTCCTGTACATGGCTTGCACAGTTCTCACTAACCATTCATCTATCCCTAGTTTCCTCATTGACCACCAGATAAAGGATCAGGGGACCCTGTCTAAGGCTTTCTCCATGTCAGCGAAAGCCAGGTATAGAGGTTTATCTTTGGCTAAGTATTTCCCCTGTGGCTGTCTTACCAGAAATATAGCATCAGTGGTGCTTTTGCCTGACACGAACCCAAACGGCATCTCATCTAATCTGACTGTCTCCCTAATCAGTTGGGCTATGACCTTCTCCATGACCTTCATTACCTGATCCAACAACTTGATACCTCTATAATTATTTGTATCTAAAGTGTCACCTTTACCTTTGTATCAGTTGACTATGGTGCTGCTACACTAGTCATTGGGTATGACTCCTTCATGTATCACCTGGTAGACTATATGGGTGACTAGACCATAGCCAACACCGCCAGATATTTTGAGCATCTCTGCAGTGATTCCTGATGGGCTGGTGGCTTTCCTTGTCTTCATACCCTTAATTGCTTTATCTACCAAGGTACTGTCAATTTGGATAGCTAGTCCCTCTGTTGGATCAGCATTCAGCAGACTGTCCTTCTTCCATTCATTCTCTTTATTTAGCAACTTTCCATAGTATATATATATATATGTATGTATGTATGTATGTATGTATGTATGTATGTATGTATGTATGTATGTATGTATTATGGATAAAGCTGCAAAGACCTCGCAAAAACTGTGATTTAGAGTTTTTTATGTTCCCGTTCATTGGACACTTTTGGTTGAGAATGGAACAAACGAATAAGGTTATATGTATAAATATTAATAATTACATTGATGGATACACATTTGAAATTGGTTTTGTTTCATTGGTCCTTTCAACTAATGTTCTTTTCAATAACTGGTTATATGAAATTAAAATTAAAATTACAATTTAAAATCATATTTAAAATTGATGAAAACCTTACATCAAAAATAGCTTTAGTAGAAAGAAAGAACCTGTATATCCAGGGTAAATTGATTAATGGTAAAATAAATTTAAATTTATGTCCGTTTATAATAAAAATATTCCCTTACAAAGAACTAATATCATAAAAACATATATATTTACTTATATGTACACATACCAAAGAACCTGTGTATAGATATATACACTAAACATACAAACGTTGGTACATGCCTACATGCATATACAAATAAATACAGGCAAAATATATATATATACATGCTAATGTATATATAAGTATCTATGCACATATATATATATATATGCGTAATGGGTCTCTGTACGTATTTCTAAATGTACAGGTTAGTTGTTACAAGCTAGAAAGAGAAAAAGAAGAAAAAAACAGAAAATAGTAACTGGTGGGAGAAAGGATAAAGAGAAAGAGAAAATAGAAAAAGAAAGAGAAAAACAGATTGAGAGAGAGAGAGAGAGAGAGAGAGAGAGAGAAATTATTGGGAAGTTGGCATTCCCAAACAGTATCTAACACATGTTTGATACTTCTTTAAGCTGGCAAATACGCAAATATCAAACAGACACACATATCTACATAAATACATACATATACATACAATAGTAATACATATGGCGACACACACAAATATATAAATAAATATATACATGTATATATATATGTGTGTATATATGTGTGTGTATATATATATATGAGTATATATATATGTGTGTGTGTATATATATATATATATATATATATATATATATATACATATATATATATACATACATATATATATATATACATATATATATATATAATATATATATATATATATATATATATATATATATATATTATATATATATATATATATATATATATATACCTACATACATATATTTACATCAAGATACATATATACACCATAACGTATATATTAAAAACTGTCTGGTGTATTGAATATTAAAATAAGAAAATTGATATAATATAATTAAGTGTAATGTAATTTGAAAAATATAAATTTAAAATTTAAAATTCAAATACGAAAATGAATAAAAATGAGATAAAATTTAACAATCGAAGGCTTTCTTGAAAGTCAAATGTAAAATATGAAGGCGAAATATGTACCAGTATTGTAATACTAAAAGATATCTATATTTTAGGTGTAAAAGCCAAATTCAAATGTGAAAGTCAAAAAGTTTTCCAGTTGACATTTTAAACCTTGTAGCATGCCTGCAGGAATATAAAAGTTCTTATCTTTGGTTCAATGCATGTTTATCCTGTTCCAGGATAAAAAGTTTCTCAAACATGCACAGATTGCATCGTATTGGTTGTCTATATGCCCCATGTTTATATGGTGCTGCCTTCTCCAAAATTGCCTGGATGATATTGAAAGGATGAGCATCATTTTCCTTCAGTAGCCAGACATGTTTTGCAACACTTGTTGCTATCCTATTTTCTGGGCATCGAAAAGAATTTCGGTGGGAATAAAAACCTAGTCTTGAAGGAATTTTCCAAAGTTCCTGTGTATGTTCTATATTCTTGTAAGCCATCTATATGTACTTTAGCTTTATAAGCTATTCCTTTCTCAAGACATTTTCTTCCTAATGAACAGCAAATCTGATCTTTGAAATTGCAATTCTTCTGGTTAAATTTGGGTCTGTGGCTGCTTCTATTGATTTTCATATTGTACTGATTAATTAAGGAGGCGAAGTTTTTGCAACAAGAATAGCTAACCTTCAGCATTCTCCTATCAAAAATTCTATAGAACTTATGGCTAATTTGAAAATGTTTAGAAAGTAGTTTTAAGAATTCTCTACCTATATTTGTTTTTATGGCAATGTTGAATGCCAGATTAAGCCACAAAACTTGCATAGTTCTAGTTCTAATTGTTCTATTATTGTTAGAAGTAGTTTGATTCTACTGGATATTCTCCAAGAATCCACTATTCTGTAATGCATTATTATAATATGGCATGGCATTTTGAAACACTGTCTTGTCTGAAGATATGGAAGATATATGCCTTCCTATATTACTAACTAGATTCTTCAGAATTACAGATGGATGATTTGACTCTTTGTTAATATAAAACAGCTTTTCATTGGGTTTATGGTAGGGTTTAAATTTATCTAATTGAAAATCAAAGTTAATATCTAAAAAAATCTACATTATTAAGGTTACTTTGTATTGTTATCGATAAGTCCATTCTTTGGAAGAAAGTAATAAGATTCTTCTTAAGTCTATCTAACTCATGGCCATTTAAATCATGGGTGACTATAAGTCTGTCATCCCTGTATAATCCTGCATCTATAAAAGGGAATTCCAGACATAGGTTACACAAAATATAATCTCTTATAAGAATACCGAACTCTGCTCCATCATATGCCCCTATCAGTACATTGAATAAAGAATCCTTGCCCCTTTTATCCCAGGTGGAATCATTGTAAAAGAGGAAGGATTTCCTTGGATGCAGGATAATATCTAAATCCAAGTTATCAATGGTGACATACTGTTTGGTGAAGTCTAAATGCCCTAAGAAGCAAAGGCCTGGATATTGACAGGTAAAAAATGACAATATTGAACTGTGTAAATTTGCAATTACATTTATGGCTAATTCCTTTGAACCAGCTTACTATTTCCCCAAATCCATAAATTTAATTCTCTATTTAATTTGTTTAAAATAGAATCTAAAATATTTTTGTTAATAATACTTATTTCAGTTTTAGCTGTGTTAATTAGTCTATATTCAGGGTTTCTATTGAAATTAGCTTTGTGGTCCTTAAGGGTAATAAAGGGTTTGCGTGGGGAGAGATATTCTATCCTATTACTAACTTTAAGATTGTTATCAATCCTTCTTGCTTCTATATTCTCCTCTTTATATAAACTCGTCTTATCTTTTTTGTAGGTGTCTGTAATGCTATTCAAAAGAAGATGTTTGTAAAGATCTTTTTCAACTACGTATAGGTTTTTTGTTTTATTGGAGTTTACAAAAATCTTATCTAAGTTCTTTATGTTTCTAATTTTTTTTATCATATCTCTAGAGTGTGTTGCTGAATTTATAGAATTTTATTCTTCTAATAAGCTTGAAAAGGTCTTTTTCAAAAGCTTCTAATTCCAAAATAGGTTGTGGGTTTTTAGAAGAGTTAAGGCCGTATTTGTTTTTTTTTATTCTTTGTTTCTGTATTCTGTTATTCTGTTTTTTCATGTCAATACATATATATGTATGTATGCATGTATGTATGTATGTATGTATATTCCTTTATACTTTTATTCTTGTATTTGTTTCAATCATTTGACTTCACCCATGCTGGAGCACTGCCTTAAAGGATTTTAGTCAAAGAAATCAACCCCAGGATTTATTCTTCATATATCTAGTACTTATTCTATTAGTCTCTTTTGCTGAACTGTTAAGTTACATAGACATAAACATAGCAACATTGGTTGTCAAGTGATGGTGGGGGACAAAAAAAGATGCAAAGAAGCACCCATCCCCCCCACACGCACACACACCAACACGCAAACATTCACATGCATACATATATATGACAGGCTTCTTTCAGTTTCTGTCTACCATATCTACTCACAAGGCTTTGGTCGGCCCAAGGCTATGGTAGAAGACACTTGCCCAAGATGTCATGCAGTGGAACTGGACCTGGAACCATGTGGTTGGGAAGCAAGCTTCTTACCACGCATCCATGCCTAGATGGATGGAGCAAAACAAAATATGAGAGATTGCTTATGCACATTTCATTAGCATATGGCAAATCCTGGTCACACATAATACATAATCAACTTATGTCTAATTGTCAGACTTGTAACTGTCATGCACATACACACACACACACATGCTTGTTTTTTTTTGCTCTGTTTAGGAGAGGAGAAAAATATTTTTGTGTTTTGGAAAAAGTGGGTAAGACTGCAAGAACAGCAAAGAGGGGGAAAAATAGGGAGAGAGGTTTCAGGACAATTGAGTAAAAAGGAAGAAATGTAAAGTACAGGTGAGGAAAAGATAGCTAGATAGCTAGTTAGATAGATAGATAGATAGAGAGAGAGACAGAGATAGAGAGAGAGAGAGAGAAAGAGAGAGAAAGAGAGAGGGAAGCTATTTTTCAATTACAAAGCCTTTTTTCTTTTTTTTTCTCTTCCTCTTCTTTCCCTTCTCATTGTATACTTATCAACGTATTTGTAAATATATATATAAGATGTTCTGATAGTGACTCATATATATATATATAGTGGCTGTGTGGTAAGTAGCTTGCTAACCAACCACATGGTTCCGGGTTCAGTCCCACTGCGTGGCATCTTGGGCAAGTGTCTTCTGCTATAGCCCCGGGCTGACCAATACCTTGTGAGTGTATTTGGTAGACGGAAACTGAAAGAAGCCTGTCATATATATGTATATATATATATATGTGTGTGTGTGTATGTCTGTGTTTGTCCCCCTAGCATTGCTTGACAACCAATGCTGGTGTGTTTATGTCCCCGTCACTTAGCGGTTCGGCAAAAGAGACCGATAGAATAAGTACTGGGCTTACAAAGAATAAGTCCCGGGGTCGATTTGCTCGACTAAAGGCGGTGCTCCAGCATGGCCGCAGTCAAATGACTGAAACAAGTAAAAGAAAAGAAAGAATATATATATATATATAGTCATAAATGACAGAGAAGTAGTTTGATGAAGTTTTATTTAACCATGAGAAAATTCTAATATCACAACAAATTGTTTCGTAACTTAAAAACATTTAATTTATATTATTATATTTGATAATAAATAAATTACTTACTTACCTGTATTAATGCAAAATTCAAAAATTCCTCTCCGTCATTTATGACTTCATGTACTCCTTATGGTTTTCTCTTGTATCGTACTATATATTCTATATGTTTTGTAGAATGATACATTAAGGAGCTTTTTTTATGAATACAACTGGATTACTTGAATCTATACATTGTATATATACACATACTTGTATGTAAGAATATTTGTATGTAATGAAGACACATGGCTCAGTGGTTAAAGTAATGTGTTCACAGTCACAAGGTAATGATTCTGATTACTGGGCTGTGTGTTGTGTTCTTGAGCAAGTTACTTTATATCATATTGTTCCAGTTTGTAGAAATGAGTTGTGACATCACTGGTGCCAATCCTTTGCTTTTCCCTTGGACAACATCAGTAGCATGGAGAGGGGAGGCTGGTCTTCCATAAACAACCTTGCCTGGACTTGTGCATTGGAGGAGAATTTTCAAGGTGCAAACTCTTAGTCATTCATGACCGAAGGGGGTCTTTACCCTATGTATGTATGGCTGAGTAGCTAAGAAGCTCACTTTCCACTGCATGACACCTTCAGCAAATGTCTTCTACTGTAACCCTAGGCTGACCAATACCTAGTCATAAGTTTGGTTGATGGAAACTGTGTGGAAGCCTGTTATGTGTGTTTGTGTGTCTTTGTGTCTGTGTTAGCCCCCTACCACTGCTTGACAACCAGTGTTGGTTTGTTTACATCCCTACAAGATCGATAGAATAAGTACCAGGTTTAAAAAGCAAGATAAGTAATTCGACTAAAAGTTCTTCAAGGTGGTGCCCCAGCATGGTCACACTCTAATGCCTTAAATAGATAACAAAAAGAGCAAAAACGAAATAAAAACATGTAAAGCTATATAGACAATGGTTCAAGAGAAGATGAAAATATCACGGTTAGGAAGCTTGACCAAGACTGACATGGGAGTAAAAAGCAATAAAAACAACAACAAATGTGAACATGCACACACACACACACACACACACACACACACACACACACATGCACACACACACACACACTCACACACATACACACATGCACATATTTTGTTACACTATATTGATGTTAATGCTTAACACACACACACACATATATATATATAAACACATGTATACACACAGATATGCAGTACAAACACAAACGTACACACACACACACATACACATACACATTCCTACAGCAATTCCAACATCCACGCCTATTTATATGCACACATATACATACATTCATATATATATAGAGAGAGACAGATATACATATATGCACTCACACACACACGTATATATATATATATGTACACACAAATACACATACAAACACACTTACTTATATTTGCATGCATACACACACATGCACTCACATAAACACACTAACCTCATATCCAAGTATATATACGCATATAAATACATAGATAACATGCTAGCAAACAACCGCAATGACTTCACATACACACACACACACACACACATACACACACATACACACACATACACACACACTAACACACACACACTAACACTAACACACACACACTAACACACACACACTAACACTAACACACACACACATCTATACACAAAAACACACACATACACTAATACCCTCACACCTCCTCTGTATCTCACCCTCCATTTCTCTATTAATACTTGGAGTCAAAATAGATATTATTATTTTTAAACACAGCACCTTAGGATATTGAAAATTGATCTTGGGGAGATATTGTTAAATGATTTCCCCCTTAGGATATTGAAAATTCATCTAGAAACATTATTTTAGTAGTTCTTTTAATATTAAAAATTCATAATGGAAATATTGTTATGCAGTCTCTGAGGATGTTGATAATTCATCTTGAAGACATTGTAACTTAGACCCCTTAGGATGTTGATAATACATTTGAGAAGCATGATAATATGGTTGTTTAAGTTATTGAAGATGTATCTTGTGAAAGATTACAATATTGACACTTTGAATATTAAAAATGTATCATGGAAATATCTTTAGATATCCCATTAGGGTAATGAAATTTTCATCGCTTAAATATTATTATTTTGTGGCCCCTTAAGATATTAAAAATTTTTTTCTTAAAAATAATTATCAATTGGCAGTTCTTGATATTGATTTATTTTGACTGGAAGAAAGATTAGGAGTGGGCAGAGGTGGTAAGAATTGGTGAGTAGTAAGTTGGAAGTACCTCTACTTGTAACTGGAGCTAGTATGGTTCAAGAGAGTAGGATGTGACATCAGAATGAGATTTGGCTGCTATTTCTTGCAGATTGCGAGACAACATACATTAACACAAAAACATCAATGAAAACTCATCTCTCTCTCTCTCTCTCTCTCTCTCTCTCTATCTATCTATCTATCTATCTATCTATCTATCTGTCTATCTATCTATATATTTATCTATCTATCTGTCTGTTTGTCTGTCTGTCTGTCTGTCTGTCTGTCTGTTTGTTTGTCTGTCTGCCTGTCTGTCTATCTATCTATACTCTTATACTCTTTTACTCTTTTACTTGTTTCAGTCATTTGACTGTGGCTATGCTGGAGCACTGCCATTAGTCGAGCACATCGACCCCAGGACTTATTCTTTGTAAGCCTAGTACTTATTCTATTGGTCTCTTTTGCCGAACCGCTAAGTTACGGGGACGTAAATACACCAGCATCAGTTGTCAAGCAATGTTGGGGGAGGGGGCAAACACAGACACACATATATGTATACATACATGCGATGGGTTTCTTTCAGTTTCTGTCTACCAAATCCACTCACAAGGCTTTGGTCGACCTGAGACTATAGTAGAAGACACTTGCCCAAGGTGCCACACAGTGGGACTGAACCCAGAACTATGTGGTTGGTAAGCAAGCTACTTACCACACAGCTACTCCAGCATACATACATATATATATATATATATATATATATACATGTATGCACAAGGGGGTATCCAAATGTAACTGGAAATGTTCTCTGTGGGACAAGCTCATTGTAGTTCAGGCTTCTGCCACTAGAATCCACTTGGTGCAACTCTCAGGCATCAGTCTGCCAACCAGCTTCGTTGGATGAAGTCATTCTGTCACATGGTGTATCTTCATCTTGCAGTGCTTCTCCTCTGTTTGTCAATTTTTGTGATTGTGAAATTCTATTTTCTGCCAGGAAAAATAGTGGCTGAAACAGTAGTCATACAAGGACACAGCTTACAAGGATACTGCCATGAGCAAAACATAAGTTTACAAGTGGTCTTCCCATTTTAGGATTGGTCACTTGTCTTTTGAAGACTGACCTTGTTCAGGGCAACTGTCAACCTTCTGAACGAATGAAAACATCACGAAAATCCATGAACTGATTTTGGAGGACTGTCACTGAACAATCGATGATATGACTGGTGTGGGACAAACACAGACATAAACACACACACACACACACATGCACACACACACCACCCATACATAAATACATACATACATATATGGGGTTGGTGGTTGTCTACTCCTTATGCAGAGTTTGACCACCTCCTGTACCTACACCTTAGCACCATCATGGTGTCTGATGTGGCTTTTTAAACCAGACAATGTTCTGAAAAGACACCCACATAGATTACACCTCTGATTTGGACCACCAATACCTGCAGATAAGTTCTACTCTTTGTGGATCTTAACATGTCTTTTGAGGCCTCCGTTGGATTTGCAAACCTTCAGGCATACTCTGCATTCAAAGGTGTGCAAAGACATATAGTCAGAATAGTTGCAATATACTTTGCTGTTGTGTTGTCACATGCTTTTCAAACGTCTGAGGAGGGCATTTACATAAAATATCGAACAACAGGGAATGTTTTTATCTGACCAGACTGAAATTCAAAACTAAGGTTTTTATCTTTCTCGTTAGGGAACTTTTGTATGCTGACAATTGCGATCTTGTCAGTTGTTCTGAAACAGATCTGTAATCTCTTGTATCTGCATTAGACTCAGCTTGTGATGATTTTGGCTTGACCATCAACTTGAAAAAAAAAAACAGTTGTAATCCATCAACCTGCATGTGGTGCTGTTAGTAATCCCCTAAAATTTTTGTTGAGGGAAAGTTACATGAGTTTGTCAATTTGCTCGTCTACCTTGGAAGCTCTGTTTGAATGATGGAAATCTTGATACAGAAATACAGCTGCGAATTCAAAGGGCAGCAAAAGCATTTGGTGGCTTGGAGTCACACATTTGGTGCCAGCAACATATAAATAAGAATACAAAGCTGGCTCTTTACAAAACATACATACATACATATATGCATGCACACAGATGTATATGTGATGGCTTCTTTCGATTTCTATTTATGAAATCCATTAACAATGCCTGAGGCTAAAGTAGAAGACACTTGCTGAAAGTGCCACACAGTGGGATTGAACCTGGAATCATGTGGTTGTGAAACAAGCTTCTTACCACACAGCCATGCCTGCACAACAAACATAGACAAAGATACATGCACATGCGCGTACACACACACACACATGATGAGCTTCTTTCAGTTTCTATCTACCAAATCCCTTCACAGCTTTGGTCAGCCCAAGTTTATAGTAGAAATCACTTGCCCAAGGTGCCATGCAGTGGGACTGAACCCAGAAGCATGTGGTTGGGAAGCAAGTT
>NC_043014.1:32157099-32177099 GCF_006345805.1 Octopus sinensis
TATATGTATATATATATATACATATATAAATATATCATCATCCTCATCATCATCGTTTAACGTCCGCTTTCCATGCTGGCATGGGTTGGACAGTTTAACTGAGGACTGGCACCAGGCTCCAATGTGACCAGGTAGAGTTTCTACAGTTGGATGCCCCTATATGTATATGTATTCTTTGATTTTTTAGTCTTTTATTTGTTCCAGACTGGAGCACTGCTATGTATGTATCTAATACACACCCACGCACCACCACCCCCAGACAAACAGTCACCCATTCACCCATAGTTTTTTTATAGATATTTCTATAGTGCATGAATTAAGGATTTGTGTTCTCTCCTAAAGAACCCAACTTCAGCCATGCTTTGCTCTTGATGGGTCAGTATGTATGTGTGTGTGTGTGTCTTTGTGCTTGTCCTCCACCAATTGATGCTGATTGGCTTATGCCACTTTAAATTAGAGGTTCAGCGAGAGAGACCAACATAAAAAGTACCAGATATAAAAAATATATGTACTGGGGTTGATTTGTCCGACTAAAGCCTTTAAGATAGTGCTCCAGCATGGCTCAGTCGAATGTCTGAAACAAGTTAGAGATAAAATATAAAAGATATGGAGGGTAGACCTGTCAGTCATTTAATTTAGATAGTTAATACAGGTTATCATTGACTTATGACCACAATTGGTTCTGACTGACTGGTTGTAAATCAATTTGGTTGTATAATAATGAAATTATTGTATACAGTGCTCAGGTGCACCACAACTTGTCAGAAAGTGCATATAAAGTACATGCAGTAATGTAGAAATGTCTGGAAAGTGAACAGTGTATGAGTCAGATACATGCTTGTGTGTGTATGGAGGGGAGAAAATCAAGTGTAGTGTTGGCAAATCTCAGGAAGCATGGAAGTTTTGAAGGATGCAGTGCTCCGACAACTAACAACTGATGCCGGCAGTTTGTTCCATGCTTCAGCAACTCTCAGCGTGAAAAAATGCTTCCTGAAGTCATGGGAGCTGTGCTGTTTTCTTACTTTGTAAATATGTTCACGGGTGTTAGATGGGTGGAGTTTGAAAAGGTGCTCAGAGTTATTGTTTGTACGATGGTTGATAATTTTATGGGTGTTGATGGTGTTGTACCATGGTTGATAATTTTATGGGTGTTGATAATTTTATAGGCCTATATAGCTTTATTTTATATTTTTACTTTCTTAAGGTACATTCTCAGGTAAAAGTCACACACAACATTCTGTTTTATACTATTATAACTGGTGTTAGTCAAACATTTCGGAGTCTCAAGCAGCCGTCTTATAAACAAATACGAGGTCACTTCGATGTCTCCACGACAGGATATTCATCCAACACTCAGGATAGCCACAGTGGTGATCAATAATCAAACCTAGTGGGAGTGTTAGTTAGCTGATATCATCTGTAGATAGGTTTTTTTACTACGATATTAAACCCATTAAATTTCAACTGAAGTATTTATTATTGCTGCCAGGAGATGGCGTGCCAATCATCATGAAGTTGATTAGTCATAAGTCAGATATCATCATCATCATCATCGTTTAACGTCCGCTTTCCATGCTAGCATGGGTTGGACGATTTGACTGAGGGCTGTCGAACCAGATGGCTACACCAGGCTTCAATCTTGATCTGGCAGAGTTTCTACAGTTGGATGCCCTTCCTAACGCCAACCACTCCGAGAATATAGTGGGTGCTTTTATGTGCCACCAGCATGGGGTCAGTCAGGTGGTACTGGAAACGACTTCGCTCGAATCTTTTACACATGCTACTGGCACAGGTACCAGTAAGGCGATGCTGGTAACAATCACGCTCAAATGCTGTCTTTTATGTGCCACTGGCATGGAGCCCAGATAGCCACTCTGGGAACGATCATGCTCAGATGGTGCTCTTAACACTCTACTAGCATGGGGCTTTAGTGCCAATGTGAATAAATAAGGCAGTGAGTTGGCAGAATTGTTAGCATGCTGAGAAAAATGCTTAGAAGTATTTCGTTTATCTTTACAATCAGAGTTCAAATTCTGCCATGGTTAACTTTGCCTTTCATCTTTTTGGGATCGATAAAATAAGTACCAATCGATCACTGGAGTCCATGTAATTGACTTACCCCTTTCCCTGAAATTGCTGGCCTTGTGCTAAAGTTTAAAACCAATATCTGTGAATAAATAAACAGATTTGACAAAATGAAGGAACTAGTTAGATAAATACATTGTTTCCAAGTTGTGTTTGGTTTAAGCAGCATTATCTTCATCATCATCATCATCATCATCATCATCATCATCATCATCATCATCATCATCATCTGAAGGATATTGGACAGGAGATTAAAATAAGTAATAAATAAAAGGTCTGAAGTAATTAAGTTTTTCTCAGTATTATAATCATCATTATTATCCAATAGAGAACATTGAATCATTAAATTGAAAATAGTTGTACAATTTAAAATGGGTTTTTATCTGAAAATGTTGAGGTATATTCATCTAATTTTAAAAGACAGGGAATAGGAATCTTCTTCTTCTTCTTCTCTTCTTCTCCTCCTCCTCCTTCTCCTCCTTCTTCTTCTTCTTCTTCTTCTTCTTCTTATTCTCACTATTGTTATTATTTTTATTACTAATCACCATCATTTGTATTATTATTATTATTAATGTGAAGGTAAAACTACTTTGAAGACAGAATAAAGATTAAATTATATTTTATAAATTAATTTAAGATAATCCCTTTTTTTGTATTTCATCAATAAAGTGTTAAAGGATTAAGAGAATGGCAATTTATTACACTAATTTATTATATTGAATCATTTATGGTTTATGACTCAAGGGTTTCTTAAAATGATCTCTGTTTAGTGTTAAATGAAGAAAAGGTAATTTAATTTTGATTTAAATTTGTAAGTATAATAAATATTGTAAATCATTTTTTTAAAGAAGATATGTATATATATATATATATCATCATCATCATCGTTTAACGTCCGTTTTCTGCGCTAGCACGGGTTGGACGGTTCGACCGGGGCCTGGGAAGCCAGGGGCTGCACCAGGCTCCAGTCTGATCTGGCAGAGTTTCTACAGCTGGATGCCCTTCCTAACGCCAACCACTCCGCGAGTGTAGTGGGTGCTTTTTACGTGCCACCTGCACAGGTGCCAGGGAGGTCCGGCATCGGCCACGATCGGTTGGAGCTTTTAACGTCCCACCGGCACGGAAGCCAGTCGGGGCGGCGCTGGCAACGGCCACGTTCGGATGGTGCTTTTTATGTGCCACTGGCCCAGAAGCCAGTTGGGGCAGCGCTGGCATCGGCCACGTTCGGATGGTGCTTTTTATGTGCCACTGGCACAGAAGCCAGTCGAGGCGGCGCTAGCATCGGCCACGTACGGATGGTGCTTTTTATGTGCCACCGGCACAGAAGCCAGTCGGGGCGGCGCTGGCATCGGCCACGTTCGGATGGTGCTTTTTATGTGCCACCGGCACAGGAGCCAGTCGGGGCGGAGCTGGCATCGGCCACGTTTGGATGGTGCTTTTTATGTGCCACTGGCACAGGAGCCAGTCGGGGCGGAGCTGGCATTGGCCACGTTCGGATGGTGCTTTTTATGTGCCACCGGCAGAGAAGCCAGTTGGGGCGGCGCTGGCTGGAATCGACCACGTTCGGATGGTGCTTTTTATGTCCCACCAGCACAGAAGCCAGTCGGGGCGGCGCTGGTATCGGCCACGTTCGGATGGTGCTTTTTATGTGCCACCAGCACAGGAGCCAATTGGGGCGGTGCTGGCATCAGCCACAATCGGATGGTGCTTTTTATGTGCCACTGGCACAGAAGCCAGTCGGGGCGGTGCTGGCATCGGCCACGTTCGGATGGTGCTTTTTATGTGCCACTGGCACAGGAGACAGTCGGGGCAGCGCTGGCATCGGCCACGTTCGGATGGTGCTTTTTATGTGCCACTGGCACATATACAGGCGTAGGAGTGGCTGTGTGGTAAGTAAGTTGCTTACAAATAACATGGTTCCAGGTTCAGTCCCACTGCGTGGCACCTTGGGCAAGTGTCTACTACTATAGCCTCGGGCCAACCAAAGCCTTGTGAGCTGGCAGAATTGGTAGCACACAGAACAAAATACTTAGCAGCCTTTCATTCATCTTTAAGTTCTAAGTTTAAATTCCACTGAGGTCGACATTGCCTTTTATCCTTGTGGGGTTGATAATATAAGTACCAGTTAAGAAATGGGGTTGATGTAACCGACTAACCCCACCTCCCTGAAATTGCTGACCTTGTGCCAAAACTTGAGACCAATATTTTATATGATTAAGGAGGTGAGCTGGCAGAATCATAAGCATGCTGAGCAAAATGCTAAGCAGCATTTTGTCTGTCTTCACATTCTGAGTTCAAATTCCACCAAGGTCAACTTGCCTTTCATCCTTTCTTCAAGTTGAGTAGCCCATCTAGCTCAAAAGGTCCCTGAATAAAGGTTGTTTAAGGATGTTGAATGAAACATCCATGTTTCTAGTGGTGAATTATTAAGACTCCGAAAAATTCCTCTCAGCACATAGCATAACCATGCTCAACTGGTTATGGTCAAACAACTAACAAGCAAATCTGTAGTATTGAGCAGAATATTTGCTGTATCCCATCTTTTATATCAAGACAAAACATGTATATGATAACAATACTTGCAATCAGTTAAGATCAGAAGCCAAGAGAGCCATAGTTCGCTATTGCATCAGGGCATGTTAATCATTATTGAGGGTGGAGAGGGAAGTGCTATCTTGTAGCAAGTTTGTTGAAAGGTGGGCGAATGTTGGGAGAATGGCCAGTGTGAAAGGACCAATTCTGAGCATGCACCTGTAAACAAAAGGAGAAGGGCTCATGCCCTGTTGTTCAGGCACCTGTGGCTTTTGTGGGTTTTTCCACGAGGTCCTTAAAGTGCCTCCCCTATTGGAAGTTTTAAATTGTTTAATTTAATTGTTAATATATTGTTTACATGTTGTAAAACCCTGTGTATCATCCTGTTTTGTCAGTGTTGGGGCAGTTACCTTGTGTTTGAAGTTATTTGAATTTCAAGATATTGGATTTTGCAATCTTTTGGTCAAACTGGGAGAACTAAAATTTGAGATGAAGTACTCAATATATAATGTAGAGCAGAAAATTTGTTAATTAAGACAATAGATTTAACAAGAATGGTTGTTATCACTCCCCTTAGAATTTGTTTGAGATCCTTGAAATATGGGAAGTCTAAGGTGAATGATAAGGTAATATTTGAAAGGGTAGGTTCTGGTAATACTAGAATTTGTCTCACAATTGGTTGGTCAGTAAGCCACTAGACACTATTAAATACTTAGTTATGTAAATAATCCTTTCTGTTAGAGATACAAGATTTGAAATTTAGTGGGAGGTGTTTAGTAAATTACATTAACCACAGTGCTCAATTAGTACTTATTTCATTGACCCTGAAAGGATGAAAGGTGAAGTTGGCCTTGGCGGAATTTGAACTCAGAACATAAAGGTGGGAAAAATGCTTAATAGCATATTGTCTGGCATGCTAAAGATTCTGCCAACGAGCTGCTTGTAGGTATACTCTTTTACTCTTTTACTTGTTTCAGCCATCCGGCTGAGGCCATGCTGGGGCACCGCCCTTATGTAAATGATGTGGTTGGGGAGTAAATGGAATGTTTGTATTTGGGATGAAAATAAGAAATATGACCTCCAGGTCAGCCATTCCACTATCACTTCAAATAAAGTCATTTAACATTAAATATTAATTATTTTCTTGTTTTGCTTGCCTCACTAGAATTTGGTGATTTAATAATACAATAAATAAAAAAAAATGTTCTTGTCAATGATGCTTCTATCATCTTTAGCCTATTTCGATATTACACATGACTTCTTTCTCTGCATTATTATTAAAATATAAAAAGATAGGTTTATAAAATTTGTTATACTTTTAAATTTAAATATGATCAAAACGTTTGGTTTACATTCTTGTTTTCATATAACACTAAACAGGATACCATTTCACAAACCACGAATCATAGACCATAACTGATTAAATATCTTAAATTAGGCTAATAAATTGCTATTCTCTTAATCCTTTAAAAGCTTTATTAATGTAACAATAACTACAATTTCCACATTATTTACCATACATCACTTATTCTCTCCCTCAGCTCCACCAACTATGTCCTGTTATAAGCATTTATATTTAAAAACCACTTACATCACTTATGACCCCTATTGCCTTCCATATCTCCATTTCTTTGTCTTCTTATAGTATTTTACAATTTATAACTAATAGTTCCTTTCAGAGCTTGTAACATTCATGTCACCACAATTACCATCTTATATACTTAATTTCTCCAGTTTATCCCTATCTAACAATTTTATTTACTATATATTTCCTATTTAATACTATACAACACACCTCAAAGACTCAAACACATTATTTTTTCATTTTATAAATCTCATTTGGATTTGATAATTTAATAACACAAGCAATTAAAATAATTCTTGTTAAAACTGATGCTGTCACCATTTTTACTATAAAGCTATTGTTATTATTTTTATTACATTAACTATATTAACTATATTATTCACATTACTTCTTTCTCTTCATTATCATTAAAATGAAAGGAAAAAAAAATAATTATCAATGTTTATTATACTTTCAAATTTAAACCAAAATTGAAATGCCTTTTCTCCATTTAACTGCAAACAGAAATAATTTTACAAACCATGAATTACAAAGCCATAAATGATTCAATATCATAAATTAGAGTAATAAATTGTTATTCCCTTAATCCTTTAAATAGTTTATTGATGTAATACTATCAACCAAAATTAATCTTAATTTATAAAATATAATTTAATTTTTACAGTAACGTTAAACTAAATTTTCTTTAACATTAATTATTACCACTACAGATAATAGCAGCAGCAGCAACAACAACAACAATAATAGTTTCAAATTTTGCCACAAGGGCAGCTATTTTGGGATCGACCCCAGTGTTTCACTGGTACTTAATTTCTTGACCCTTGGGGGAATTTGAACTCAGAATGTATAATAATAATAATATTATTATACATTCTGAGTTCAAATTCCCCCAAGATTGACATTGCCTTTCATCCTTTCAGGGTCAAGAAATTAAGTACCAGTGGAACACTGGGGTCAATCCCAAAATAGCTGCCCTTGTGACAAAATTTGAAACTATTATTGTTGTTGTTGTTGTTGTTGTTGCTGCTGCTGCTGCTATTATCTGTAGTGGTAATAATTAATGTTAAAGAAAATTTAGTTAATAAGTGTTATCATGTACATTGTTTTGTCTTGGTATAAAAGATGGGCTACAGCAAATATTCTGCTCAATACCACAGATTTGCTTGTCAGTTGTTTGACCTTAACCAGTTGAGCATGTTCCTTAGTGGCTGACGATATGTGCATCTCTGATCATGAGCAGAAGTAGTGGGGGAGCATCATAGCCATGTGTTGAGAGGAATTCTTTGGGGTTTGGATAGTTCACCTTCAGAAACATAGGTGTTTCATTCAACATCCTTAAACAACCCTTATTCAGGGACCTTTTGAGTGGGATGGGTTACTCGACCAGAAGAAAATTCTAACTGGGCCCCAGCTGCAAGGTCATACGCTGTTTATCTTGATATGAAATCACCATGTTGCGCACATTTGGTTGTGATGCATGTTCCTGGTGTATCCTTATCAGACAGGTAGTCATGGTGGGTATACTGGGCTTCGTATATTTTACCCCAGTGTCACTTTGATAGCCTGCACTGCTCTCTCACTCCATAATAATAATAATAATAATAATAATGATAATAACAGTTTTTTTGTTAGTAAACAAAGGCTTGAAGAAATACTAATCACACAACACATTCACGGTAGAATTACAAAGAAAGAAAGGAAAATGTGTAGTGTGCGAAATATGTTAACAAATATGAAGCGAGGTGGGTGAGAGATGTAGATGTTATGCAAAACATGGAAGGATGCATTAAGAATTTTGCACACACCCACACACTTGCATGCATAAGTGTATGCACTTGCAATCATACACACACACACACACATAGAACTTCACCATTCAATCTGACAGAAAGATAGATGCAAATAGGCCAGACAGTATATTGAAAGACTTCACCCAAAATCAGGCCCCCTCATTGATATCACTGTTTCAATTGATATAAACGTATCTGTCAAGACCTACCAAAAACTGAGCAAGTATAAAGATCTTGAAATAAAAATTAGCAAAATGTGGAACCTCAAGACTAAAACAATACCTGTTGTCATAAGTGCCCTAGGAATGATAGCAAAAGGGGCTGATTGCTACCTAGCTCTAATACCAGGAAGCTCCAAAATGGCAGAAATTCAAAAGATAGTGCTCATGGGAACTGCCCATATCCTACGCAAAATACTGTCTATGTAATCTCAAGTTTTAAAACAAACATAATTTTCTTATGGTTTCTTAAACATTCTCTAGAACAACACTATGTACAAAACCAGATATATGGAACCCAAGGCATAACACCAACATGAACTTCTAACTTGTCTCTTGAAGTCTCTGGGTGAAACTTGAGCCAACTTGTACAAATGTAAAGCAAAAGTCAAACATAAAGTAATAATAATAATCTTTTCTACTATAGGCAAAAGGCCTGAAATTTTGGGGACCCTATAGGGGTCAGCTGCTACTTATCTTATCGACCATGAAAGGATGAAAAGCAAGTTTAAACACAGAACATAAAGGTGGACAAAATGCCACTAAGCATTTTATCCGGTAAGCTAAGAATTTTCCCTTTTTATTGATTTTTAAAAAGCTTCAACCTTTTTCTTATAAACCTGTTTTATATATCACTGTCTGGAAACCTTTCAACACACATCTGTGACCTCCTCAGCAACACTTTCCATCTTCGAGTGTGCTCTTGCTCTGCTTATTCTATTCTGCTCTTCTATGATGTGTATCCTTATATTTTATAGATACTTTCAATCTAATCATTCCACATTCTCCACTGGATGATGAGGTTGATAATGATTATGGTACTGACAAAAACTAACTTTATTACTTTAGAACTTTTATTTATTGCTATTTTAACTTGATGTCAACGATGATGATGACAGTGATGATGATGATGACGACAATGACAACGATGTTGATGATGGTGGTGGTGGTGGTAGTGATATTGGTGATGATGACAAATGCTCTGTATGAGCAATGGTAGCATTTAAGATTGAACTGTAAAGTTAGCTCTTCCTCAGTGGCTGGAGAACTCATTCTGGTATACAATATATCGAATGCTTTCTCGCTCTCTCTCTTTCTCTTTCTTTTTTTTTCTCTCTCGCCCTCCCTCTTTCCTATTTACATCATTTTAGCCATGTAGATATACAATACACTATGGTGGATGGATACTATCTCTCTCTTACATACATACTATTTCAATCATATAAATATTCACTGTTATGATGCAATCTCTTTCTCTCACTCTCCTATGTATTCACAGCATTTCAGCCACATAGATGTACAACACATTCTAGTGAAAGCGCTCTCTCTCACACTCTCTCACTCTCTCCTATTTATACCATTTAAGTTATATAGATATCCAAACATTATGGTTGCTAACTTCTCTCTCTACCTTAGTCTTTCTCTTTCCCTACCCTCTCTCTCTTCTTTTTTTCTCTCCCTCTTTATACCATGAAGGTTATATAGATATATACCATACTATCATGAATGCTTTGTATTTCCTATATATACCATTTAAATCATGTGTATATACAATGCTTTATTGTGGGACCCCCTTCTCTCTCATTTATACCATATCATTGCAATTTTATCTACAGTAATTTGACATATTGCAGTATTTCCAACCAAATTCAGAATAATAGATAGATATGATGTCTAAAATGTATATAACAGTCCTCACTCACCTTACATTTTTTTGTGTTTTTTTTTTAGATAATATTTTACAGTTATCTTTTTTTCATAGATAAGATGGATTTTTTAAATTCCAGAATCTTAGATCTGAAATATAGGTCTGGAAATAGCTGTACTTTTCTACTGGTGTTAGTTATTAGACAATGGTCATACTGGGGCATTACTTTGAAATGTGTAGTTAAGTATATTGGTTTCAAATTTGGCACAAAGCTAGCAAGTTAGGAAGAAGGGTTAAGTCAGTTACATTGACCCCTGTAATCAAGTGGTACTCATTTTATCAACCCTGGAAGGATGAAAAATTTGAACTCAGAATGTAAAGATGGATGAAATGCCTATTTCTTTACTACCCACAAGGGGCTAAACACAGAGCGGACAAACAAGGACAGACAAACGGATTAAGTCGATTACATAGGCCCCAGTGTGTAACTGGTACTTAATTTATTGACCCCGAAAGGATGAAAGGTAAAGTCTACCTCGGCGGAATTTGAACTCAGAACTTAACGGCAGACGAAATACGGCTAAGCATTTCATTCGGCGTGCTAACATTTCTGCCAGCTCGCCACTAAGCATTTTGTCTGGTGTGCTAATGATTCCAACATCTCATGTCATCATCATCATCATCGTTTAACGTCCTTTTTTCATGTTAGCATAGGTTGGACAGTTTGACTGGGGTCTGGGAAGCCAGGAGGCTGCACCAGGCTCCAGTCTGATCTGGCAGTGTTTCTACTGCTGGATGCCCTTCCTAACGCCAACCACTCCATGAATGTAGTGGGTGCTTTTTATGTGCCACCAGCACAGGGGCCAGAGGAGGCTGGCAACAGTCTCAATTGGTTGGTGCTTTTTATGAGCAACCAGCATGGATCACAACTAGAATTTCCATTTGATTATTATTTTGATGTTGATGTACTTGACACAGTAGGTCTCCTCAAGCACAGCAGGTCACCCTACGATCCAAGGTAAGCATAGCAGGCCATCCTGCGAGCCGTGAACTCACTTCATTTGTCGGGTCTTCGCAGTCACAGCATATCTCCAGAGGTCTCGGTTTTTCATCATTGCTTCTGTGAGGCCCAACGTTTGAAGGTCATGCTTGACCACCTCATCCCATGTCTTCCTGGGTCTACCTCTACCCCGGATCCCTTCAACTGTTTGGGAGCGTAGCATTTCTTCACCCATCTGTCCTCAGATCTGAAAGATAGAAGGTTAAATCAACCTGGGCATGATTTGAACTCAGAATGAATAGTTATGAAAGCAATACTGCATTTTATTTTGTTTGACATGCTATCATTTCTACCACTGCATTACCCTTTCATTTGCATGAATTAATTAGCTATGAGCATTTGTTTGTTGTCATGGTAAGGAGATAGTATGAATATTGGAGGCCATCAAACAACAGATACAAGGTGAGTGAGTGGTAGTCGCAGAAGTAAAATGAAAATTAATAGAAAGAGGTGATGTTTATCACATTGACCGAAGTGGTACAAGAAAAAAAGGAAAAAGGCTGGGAGAAGCAAAATGAGAATTGGTTGGAGTAAAAGGCTACTTTATATTTCTCTAAGCAGAATGTGAATTAGGAACAGCCTTGATATACTAATAAATAATGCTGGAAAACAAAGAAATATTTATGGAATTTGCAGTCTTATTATAAATACTGTGAAAAAGAGCTTCTGTAATAATGATAATTACTTCTAAATATTTCAATGTTTTCTGAATGATATTGCAATGTTTTTTGTACATGATATTGTAATGTTTTTTGTTAATATAGTTCCTTAATTTTTAATTAGATCTTTATATATATTTATAAATTATTCAGTGAAAAATGTTTAAGTAAAAAAATCTGTCACTTTAGTGACAGAAGTGTCTATGTGTTTTTATTGCAGTGTGATTTATTGGTTTTGGTGGACAGCATGCACTATCACATTTACAATTATTGGTCTTGGCCTTTAGGCCAAGATAAAAATGCAATATTTTACTTTTAGATCCAAAGCGCAAAATCTTTAGAAAGAAATTTATCAATGGCTTGACTTGTCATTATATATGGATGTGCCATTTTCTATAATTGATAAAACTGTCATCATTTTTTATAGCACATTGCAGGTCATACAGAGTCATCTGAATGGATGAAGGATATGTTTTGTGGTATTGTTTTGGGGTTAGGTATTCTGTTGCTGGTATTGGCATTGTAGTAGTAGTAGTAGTAGTAGTAGTTGTTGTTGTTGTTGTCGTTCTTGTAGAAGGGTTTTATTGTCCTTTTGGTCAGTCTTGCTGCTGCTGCTTTCACAACAGCTACAGATTTTTGCAGTTGTTGCTGCTGATCTTTTTCTTTATAAAGTTGTGGCATTGGCAACAGTGGTGTGTGTGTGTGGTAATGGTGGGGGTGGGGGTTTTCATTTGCCCTCTGCTTTGGGCAAAAATTCCTTAGATGATTGGCTCCACGACAGGTCCATGTACGTATAACAACAGAATATGTCATTGCACAGATATCAAAACTGCCAAACTGGAAAGTGGTAGAACCACATGGAATTCAAGGCTACTAGCTCAAGTGGTTTAGGTCAATACACAAGAGAACTGCGTTGCAGTCAGGCAATTGCCTACAGAGTGGTGCAGTTCCAGAATGGAAGGTAAGTGGAAGAACAACATTGTTAATGAAAGATCGGCCATAGGGCAATGAAGTTGACAAGTACCGACCCATTGCTTGTCTTAACCTGTTATGGAAAGTATTAACAGGTACCCTCACTGGGAAAACATATATGTTCCTTGCAGAAAACAATCTACTGTTGGTAGCACAAAAGGGATGCTGATAGGATCCAAGGGTACCAAGGACCAGCTTGTGATAAACAAGGTTATAATGAAGAGCTGTAAACATTACCAAAAAACTTATGCATGACCTAGATAAACTTCAAAAAGGCTTACGATATGTTGCCACATTTGTGGATTTTGGAAACACTTGAGATGTGTGAAATAGCTGAGAACGTGTGTGCACTGATTAAGAACAGCATGCCTAGTTGGAGAACGGGACTTTCCTGTAACAACCAGCCCTTAGCCAAGGTAACAACCAAAAGAGGTATCCTCCAAGGAGACTCTTGTTCACCTGTTATTTTTATAGCATTGATCCCACTTTCTATAGTCCTACGCAAAACCAAAGTGCCCTATGAGCTGAGAAAGAATGCCCTTATCCTACATAAAATACAGTCTATAAAATGTCAAATTTTAAAACAAACTCATAATTTTCTTATGTTTTCTTAAACATTCTCTAGAACAATACTGTGTGCAAAACCAAATATATGACAACCTAGGCATAACACCAACATAAACTTCTAACTTGTCTCTTGAAGTATCTGGGTGAGACTTGTAGCCAACTTATGCAAATACGAAGCAAAAGTCAAATATATAATGATGATGATGAGGATGATGATGATGATGAGGATGATGATGATGATGATGATGATGATGATGATGATGATGGTGGTGGTGGTGGTGGTGGTGGTGGTGGTGGTGATAATGATGCTGATGATGATGATTATAATAATAAAATTGAAAGTGGAAATGCCAAGATTGTATGGAATGTGAAAGGGTAATGTAAAATTGATACCTGTGGTGATCAGAGCGTTTGACTCAGTCCTATTGAAACTTAAAAACTTCTTAAGGTAACTGGAAATCCCATGCAAGAGTGATGTCTTGCAAAATTAGCCTTTTTGGGCACAGCCCACATCCTAAGGAGAGTATTATCTGTTTGAGATCCTTGTTGTGACTTGACAGATGGCTAAAGACTCTGGCGCATTTTTACCAAAGCTGTGTTATGAAGGAATAATAATAATTACATTGTTTTATTTTGGTGTAAAAGATTGGCTACACCAAATATTCTGCTCAATACCGCAGATTTGCGTGTCTGTTGTTTGACCTTAACTAGTTGAACATGTCCCTTAGTGGCTGATGATATGTGCATCTCTGATCATGAGCAGAAGTAGCGGGGGAGCATCATAGCCATGTGCTGAGAGGGATTCTTTGGGGTTTGAATAATTCACCTCTGGAAACATGGGTGTTTCGTTCAACATCCTTAAACAATCCTTATTCAGGGACCTTTTGAGTGGGATGGGTTACTCGACCTGAAGAAAATTCTAACTGGGCCCCACCTGCAAGGTCATGTGCCGTTTATCTTGATATGAGATCACCATGTCGCACACACATAGTTGTGATGCATATGCCTGGTGTATCCTTATCAGACAGGTAGTCATGGTGGGTATACTGGGCTTCGTATATTTTACCCCAGTGTCATTTTGATGGCATGCACCGATCTCTCATTCAATAATAATAATAATAATAATGATAATAATAATAACGATAATAATAATGTCCTGTAGAGCTTCTACAGAAAGTTTGCCTCTTAGGGACAAGAAAGATTATCAGGAAGGTCTTAAGCACTTGAAAGACTATTGAAAGCTTGTGGATATCTAAGGTTACAGGTAATAACCCATTACCCACATAAATTCTACCAGGAATAAGAACAAACCTGAGACAAATCAATAATAATTAATAGTAATAGTTTCTTTTATTAGCCACAAGGTCATCAATGAGGAGAATATCACAAATTAGCTTTACTTAGAACTGCATGCATACTGCATAAAGTGTTGTCTATCTGAAGTGCATGTTGTGACTTGACAGACTGCATGAATCTCTGGTGCACACAATATCCTCAATCTACAACATCACAATATTTGAAGCTATGTGATGTCTTCAAAAATAAGGCTTCTTTCATTTACCACAGGTTATCAGAGCGGAGTACATTAAAAGGACACTTGAAATTTGTGTGTGGTGTTTTACATGAATAATGAGGGGAAGAAAAGGAGAGGAGAAGTAAATGAGGTAAAGATATACATAGAATATGCAATGTGTGAACACATTTATAATGCAGTCCTCCTGGAACAAGACAATCTCTAACTACATTCAATCAATTAGCTTTACAGATCCAGGGTCACCTTGAACACCAAGGGTACAACTGACCAACTGTTGTTCTCCAATCTACTGGTGCATGCTCAGAGTTGGTCTGTTCACCCTAATCATATTTGTTGCATTCATCTACCTTTTTACGAATTTATTAGGAGAGAGTTCTTCGTTCTTCACCCTCAATTTTCTTTTCAAGTTAAACTTTAAAAAAAGTGGAAAAGGGTTTGACCAAAGATGAAGTATCAGTTCTTAATCTGTTCAACCTCGTCTACCACACAAACCTTTTTGCCATTAGACAGACGAACACTACCTGCCCAGCCTTGTTTAAGGTGGATGGGGTGGAAGTGGAGTGATCCTTACAATGGAGGATTCATCTTACATGTGACCATAGCTGTTTCACATAACTCCATGAGACAGCAATGCTTGAACACTGCAAAAGTGCATGCAGTATGATTTCATCAGTAAATCTTTCTTATTTTGGCTCAAGGTAAGCAGTTTTGAGATAAAGGAACCAAGCTAACTACACTGACCCCAGTACTTTACTGGTACCTTTTTCAATCATCCTGAAAGGATGAAAAGCAAAGTTCACCTTGATGGAATTTTGAACATAGAATGTAGAAAACTGGGACAAATATCACATATGATAATTATAATGATTTCAAATTTTGGCACAAGGCCAGAAATTTTGGGAGATGGGGCAAGTTGATTACATCAATCCCAGTGCTCAACTGGTACTTATTTTATTGAGCCCAAAATGACAAATGGCAAAGTCGACCTCAGTGGAATTTGAACTTATAGCATGAAGATAGACAAAATGCCACTGAGCATTCTGTCTGGTATTCTAATGATTCTGCCAGCATGCTGCCTTAATAATAATTATAATAATGGTTTAAAATTTTGGCAAAAAGCCAGAATTTTGAGAAAGAGGGTAAGTTGATTATATTGACTCCAGTGCTCAACTGGTACTTATTTTATCAACCCCGAAAGGATGAAAGAGAAAGTTGATCTCGGTGGAATTTGAACTCAGAACATAAAGACAGACGAAATGCCACTAAGCTTTTTGCCTGATGTGCTAACAATTCTGCCAGCTCACTGCCTTAATAATAATGATAATGATGATGATGATGATGATGATGATGATGATGATGATGATGATGATAAGGAAGATGATGTTTCTTTTACAAAATTTCATAATTTACTCTATGTAAACAGTGTCATCATTTGTGAGCTGTTTGAGTGAAGCATTACTGGACGACTTCAATTTATACTACACAAGCAATTCTAAATGACCACTTAAATATAGAACCGAAAGTAAAACGAATTTGCAATTCAAAGAAGAAAGCTTTTCTCTCTCTCTCTCTGTGAAAGACTGCTATTATTATTGATTGGGCATAGAGATAGAGGCAGAAACTTCTCATCTTCTAATGGACCTCATTGCATGAAGTAGCTTTCATCTTGTATCAACTTTTATATTAATGCTATTGGCATTCTCCAATCAATCTGCCTGATTTATCAGAATCCATTCCTGCCTACTTACTGCAAAATGGATTACGGAATTAGTGCGACAAGAAGACATTTACCACTTATAGACAAGGTCAACTTTCATCCGTTCTTTGCTTCCACTTTTTGTTCTTCCTTTTCTATATTTTCTTCTGTCGTTCCTTCCTTTTTCTCTCTTTATTTTTGCGTTTTGTTCTTTTTTTTATACATTTATTTTTCTAGATTTACTTTACTTTTAAAACCTAGAATGTCATTGACTTCAAAAGGTGAATTGTAATGGAATATGATCACACGCACATGTACATACCTATATAAATATGTACATGTTAGTAGTGTGTATGTGCCACTGTTTATATGTGTGTCTATGTGTATGCATGTGTATGTTATGTGTGTGTGTGTGTGTGTCGACGCATATTTGTTTTTGGTTTAACAAACAAGGGAACGTGTACACAACTATAGAGTGTATCTATTTATATAAGGCTGGTGATTTACTCAGTATTTTTTGCTCAATGAATTCTTGAAGGATCATATCAAGCGGAAAAAATTTTGAAAAACTGTGGAGTAAAATAGTGAATCATCAACTTCATCAAAGATCTAGCAATCTATCTATCTATCTGTCTGTCTGTCTGTCTGTCTGTCTAACTATCCATCATCCATCCATCCATCCACCTGTCCCTCCGTCTGTCTATCTATCTATCTGTCTGTCTGTCTATCTGTCTGTCTATCTATCTATCTGTCTGTCTGTCTCTCTCTCTCTCTCTATATATATATATCCATCTCTCTCTACCTCCTTGTGTTTGTGAGTGTGTGTGTGTGTGTGTGTGTGTGTGATCAGACAGACTCCAAAGAGACTGGTGTTAGTCTGCATAGCCAAAATTTGTATTTATTGAGTAAAATAAACTAAAAGACTGCAGTGAACTTACTGCAGGGAATGGAAAATCCAACGTTTTTAGACAGAATTCTTCAGGAAAATGTTGATAAGAAAGAAGTTAAAGAAAGTCAGCTGAGTTTTACCATCCTCTAAATTGCAGTCTCTGCTGTGTCTCCTTAATTCTTTTCCAGTTAACTTTTTCCCTGAAGAAGGATTCTGTCTGAAGCATTGGATTTTCCATCCCTCATAGTAAGTTCACAACAATCTCTTTGTCGATTTTACTACTACTACTACTACTACTACTACTACTACTACTACTACACACACACACACACACACACACCACACATTCTCACATTAATATGCACCACAAGTCCATATGAAAGGTTCTCTGTTCTCTATTGTAGTTTCTGTGTTCTAACATAATATCCACTTTTAAACAGGAATAAATGGTACCTTTTAGTATTAAAACTACTTATCCTCATTGTCATTTAACGTCCACTTTTGATGCTGGCAAGGGATAGATGGTTTGACTGAAAACTGGTAAGATGAGGATCTGGGCCAGGTTTCAATCTGATTTGGCATTTTCCAATCTGATTCAATAGCTGGATACCCTTCCTAATGCCAACCACTCCAAGAGTGTAGTGGGTGCATTTTATGTGCCACTAGCATGAGTATCAGTTATGAAACACTGGCATCAGTCATGACTGTGATGTCACTTGGCTTGATAGGTCTTCTCAAGCACAGTATATTGCCAAAGGTCATCATTATTAATTATTTTTTAATAAGCCCACTGGCTATTTGTGACACTAGTGCCTAATTTGACACTGAGATTCTATGTATATCACTAGCAGAGAAATTGCTGTTATTTCCAACTTTTGGGTATCTACCATTGAAAAGGCCAAGGAAGGCTGAAGTCACATTCTCTGGTTGTCGCAGTGGTGGTGATGACAGTTGATTTATCTCACATTAGCACTATAATCAAAAGTATTTATAAACATCACAAGTCCATGTGGGAGGTTCTCTCATGGTAGCTATCACAGTAGTCTGTGTTCTTATACAATATCCACTTTTAAAAGGGGATACATATGTATGTGTGAGTGTGTGTGTGTAGGTTGAGTTTCAGATAATGCACTCCAAACAATAACTTTATTAATTTTCATTTTCAAAAATTCCTTTACATTTCTGTATCTTAAACATTTCAAATTATTATGATTCTTAAAAAAAAATTACTCACTCTCCATAGCTTTTCATTTTAAACGTTTTTCCTCAAAATTCTTCAGTTTTATATGTCAGGAAACAATTAGAGAATACAATTCAGTTCTTTTGTCTTTTTCTTCTCAATTTTGTTTTGAAACTGTTTTGGTTTTCATTTTTTCCTTGAATATACTGCCATGAACATAATAATAATTTATAAGGCCAATAATTTTGTGGGGAAGAGTTAGCTAATTACATCAAAATAAGTATGTGATTGGTATTTTATTTTATTGAACTCAAAAGAATGAAAGTCAGAGGTGACCTCAGCAGGATTTGAATTCAGGACATAAATAATCAGAAGAAATGCCACAATGTATAATATCTGACTCTAACAATCCTGCTCATCTATTACCCTAATACACAAACAAAATAATGAAAGAAATATTGTTTCTACTATAAGCATGGGGCTTGAAATTTTTGGGGAGGGCGCTAGTTGATTATATCAACCCAAGTACATGACAGGTATTTATTTTCTTGCCCCTGAAAGGATGAAAAGTGATATCAATCTTGGTGGAATTTGAACACAGAATGTATAGGGAGAAGAAATGCTGCTAAGAATTTTGCTTAGCATGCTAACGATTCTGCCAGCTCATTGTATTACTCTTTACTCTTTTACTTGTTTCAATCATTTGACTGTGGCCATGCTGGAGCACCATCTTTAGTTGAATCAAATCGACCCCAGGACTTATTCTTTGTAAGCTTAGTACTTATTCTATCGGTCTCTTTTGCCAAACCACTAAGTTACAGGGACATAAACACACCAGCATTGGTTGTCAAGCGATGTTGGGGAGACAAACACAGACACACAAACATACACACACACACACTCATATATATATATATATATATATATGACAGGCTTCTTTCAGTTTCTGTCTACTAAATCCCCTCACAAGGCTTTGGTCAGCCCGAGGCTATAGTAGAAGACATTTGCCTAAGGTGCCAAGCAGTGGGACTGAACCCGGAACCATATGGTTGAGAAACAAGCTACTTACCACACAGCCACTCCTACACCTATTCACAAACATAATAATAAAAAATTATGCATTCAGATATATATTCATAATTAATGCTGAAATCATTACTAATTTTTGGTAAAGATTTCTTCTGCAGCAAAATAAATTTACCAAAAATTGAATCTGATCTGTGAAATGTTTAAACCCCTTTCATTTTCTCAGTATTTGATTGCAACCTAAATGATAGAGCCCTCTCTGAAAAATACATACAAGTGTCTAGAGTTTTTTCTTTATTTCAAAACTTTATCTCTGGTGCTGATATCTTAATGATCTGTGTATTACTTAGATTATTTGCTGAATATATTTCACTAATCAGATTACTTCCATTATAGGAACTGAAGGAATTCTATATCAATGCTTTCACTATGTTTCAAAAACATGGTAAAGTTATAGATAGGTTTATCACCTGTCAACATGATTTGGCATACATCTTCATTTTCAAGGCCTCATCAAAGTAAAGTGGTTTACCTTGTTAAAAGAGGTATTTTCCATTTC
>NC_043014.1:32182099-32199599 GCF_006345805.1 Octopus sinensis
CCGCTTAGTTACACACCAGCATCACCAGCATCGGTTGTCAAGCAATGTTGGGGAACAAACATATACACACACATACATACATATATACATATATACGATGGGCTTCTTTCAGTTTCCATCTACCAAATCCATTCCCAAGGGTTTGGTCAGCCTGAGGCTATAGTTGAAGACACTTGCCCAAGGTGCCACACAGTGGAACTGAACCCAGAACCATGTGGTTGATAAGCAAGCAACTTACAACACAGCAGCCGCTCCTGCACCTATATATATATATATATATATATATATATATATATATATATATATATAAATATATATAAATATATAAGTGTAAATGTAATATGTGACAATTATTCATTTATTCGGTAGCCATGATAAAACTCCGAGTTTCGGATGCCAAGGTGGAAATCCATGCTGCCATCTCTTCAGTTATCCGGCCATGTATATATTTTGTTACATTATAACCCAAGGTCTTTATCTGCTTATTTGAATCATTGTCTCCATATCTGATCACTTGGATTCCCTTTATAGCTACTCTTTACCCTGATGACTCGGTCCTTGGTGAAGATGTCAGGACGTGACTTCAACTCATTTGAGTGCTAGTAAGTGTTTTCTGAAATTCTCTCAATCTCATCTGTTGATTCTAAATATATATATGTATATAGGTGTATGTATGTATATATATATATATATATATATATATATATATAGGAGAGTATTGTAGTTCATTTGAAGCATTGTGTATTGTTTGTAAAGAATGAAAACTTTTGAATGGTATAACAATGCACTATAATACAGTATATATACATTTGTTTATCCATACTACCATGGAGTTGGATGCAACGTTATTTAAGGCAGGTTTTTACAGCTGGTTGCTCTCTTCATGTTACCAGAACAACTAGTCATGATGTCATGAAGGAATGTCAACATACTCACAGCTTCAAATGGTTACAACTGAAGAATATGAATATTACTGCACACCTACATACACTGATACATACATGCATACATACATTCATACATGCATGCATGCATACATACATACATACATACATACATACATACATATGTACATGTGTGTGTGTGTGTATGCACGCACATATGCATACATTCATATATATATATATATATATATTAATAAATGTGATAATGGATGTACATCAACAACCAAATATTTGTGCAATAACAGTTAAGTTTTATAAGAGGAAAAATCTGATTGTTAATGGATGAGCTATATTAGTATTTTTCTGTTTTCTAGTGATAATACTTTTATTAAATGGTTTTACTTGGGATAGATTTTGGTTTTTGAGGAGAATATTGAGAATAACATGGACAAAGTGTCTAATGGAGAAGTGAAGACCTGAGTGGTAGTAAATACGAAACTGCTTCATGAGACAAGGGCCAAACAACTGAGATTTCTTGGTCATTTAATGAGGACAAAGGTCCTGGAGAATTTGGCAAATAATTGGTAAGATTGAAGGGTAAGGAAATTGGTAAGATTGAAGGGTAAGGAAAAGGATGATATAGGTGTCAAGCTTGACAAACTGGTTGGAAGGAAAAGTCATTAAACATCAGGAAGTGGAACTGTTATAGAAGACAAAGAACAAGAATTGTGACTGGGTATGATGACCTATGACCTACATTCTGGACATGGCACCTAAAAAGAAAAAAAAGATTTTGGAATGAAATCAACATGTGTTGGATTTTTTTGTGTTCCTTTTTTTTTTTTACCCAATTCATCTTTTTTTTACCTAATTCACCTGGGGTTTTTTATGTTATTTTGTTTCCCATCATGTCTGTATGACTTCATAGCCAAATCGTTGTTAGTTAATTATGTTCATATAATTTCTTTATTTTAACAGTATACCTTCAAGATTTTAACACCTCTTATTTTGGATGATGAGCTTCTAAATTAGATAAATTATCAGTAAATAGAAAGAAAATCACATTTTGCTATGATATTTTCAGCAGAATCTAATCATGCAATTATTCCCTGTCAGTCTGCATCACACTGTAAAATCCCAAGAGGTAATATTTATTCTCACTTAAATGTGGGTGATCTGTTAGAACAAACTATACTGCATAAGTTATCATGAGAGAAACTCTCATGTTGGCTTTTGGTGCAAAATGCATTCTTATTTATATTGCTAGTGGGAAGATAAATCAAGCGTTCATCATTGATAAGGCCAAGGATGGTCAAAATCACATGATCTGGTGATCTCAGTACTGGAGGTGGTGTGGATTTATCTCCTCACAAATGGTTTAATGAGAGTGCAGTTTGCACCAAAGGCCAATATGAGATTTTTTGCTCATGGTAACTACTGCAGAACATCCAGATTTTAGTTAGGATAGATATTACCTCTCCATATTAATACTGTCTCTGTAGCTAATATACACCATAAGATCCATGATGCACATATAAGCCATTTTTTAAAATATCTTGATAATTTCAAGTAGCTCCACACCTGACTCCTTTTAGGTGCATGGCTCTCTGAAGATGCATAACTCAGTGAAAGCACATTGCTCAGTGAAGATACATGGGTCAGTGAAGGCATATGGCTCAGTGGTTTGAGTGTTAGACTCACAATCATGAGGCAGTGAGTCCAGTCCCTGGACCAGGCTGTGTGTTGTGTTTTTGAGCAAAACAGTATATTTTATATTACTCCAGTTTACTGATCTGTAGAAACGAGTTGCGACATCACTGGTGCCAAGCTGTATTGGTCTTTGCTTTTCCCTTGGATAACATCAGTGGTGTGGAGAGGGGAAGCTGGTATGCATGGGAGACTGCTGGTCTTCCATAAACAACCTTGCCTGGACTTGTGCCTTGGAGGGTAACCTTTGTAGGTTCAGTCCCATAGTCATTCATGACCGAAGGGGGTCTATACTTTTTACCCTTTAATCCTGTTGATACCAACATGACTGAAAGCGCTTCTGGCTTTGTATTAGAAATGTCTTGTTTTCATAAGTTTCCTATTTCCATCTACCAAATTCATTCACAAGGCATTGGTTGACCCTAGGTTATTGTAGAGGATGTTTGCCCAAGGTGCTGCAGAATAAGACTGAACCCCAAACTACATGGTTGCAAAGCAAACTTCTTAACCACTCAGCCATGCTTGCACCAATGTTTACTTATTTTATCATAATTGATAAAGCCATACACAGCTTATTTTTATTACTAATAATATTGGATGAAATTGAAATCAAATTCAATTACTGGCATCTTTGCTAGTGCAGCGCTAAGAGCACCATCCAAGCAGGATCGTTGCCAGAGCAGCTAATTGGCACATAAAAAACACCATTCGAGCGTGATCATTACCAGCATTGCCTTACTGGCACATGAAAAAGCATTTGAGTGAGGTTGTTGCCAGTGCTGCTGGATTGGCTCCTGTGCAAGTGACACATAAAAAACACCATTTGGGCGTGGCCATTGCCAGTACTGTCTGACTGGCCCTTGTGCCGGTGGCACGTAAAAGTACCCACTACACTCACGGAGTGGTTGGCGTTAGGAAGGGCATCCAGCTGTAGAAACTCTGCCAGATCCGATTGGAACCTGGTGCAGCCATCTGGTTCGCCAGTCCTCAGTCAAATCGTCCAACCCATGCTAGCATGGAAAGTGGACGTTAAACGATGATGATGATGATGAATATTGGATGAAATATATAGATTGAAATCAACAGAAAATCCTGATATTTAGTTAATTTCATTTAAAGAAGTAAAACAAATCCTTTGCAATGAACAAAAATAAAATGGAAACAAACTGGAAAACCCCATGGAAGACCTTGGAGAATATACATAATTTGATTTTTATTCATTGTAAATTAATCTTGTATTAAGAGGAATGAGATAACTAGCAACTCAATTAGATGATTGGAAATTTTATATTGCAGTAATTTTAAAATTAGAATGTCATATATTATGTTATTAAAGACTCTCCTTTTATCTAAAGAGATCAAACTGGTTGAGTCTCTTTTTTTTCCATTTTAATGAATAATGATTTTTTTTTTTATGTATACATTTTTTAGCATTTTTATTAATTCAAAACCTGAACTGAGATTTGGGAAAAATATTCTTTGTTCTACCATTGTAAGGTAATCTATTATCATAACGATTTTCAAATTTTTTAGTTACATTAATTTTTGATCTACAGGTCAATGTAATCTGGTCAAATGGTAATTAGCTTTATTTGGTTTTGGTTGTTATTAAGATATGAAATTTCCATATATTTGGTTGTTTTTTTTTTTTTCGAAATTTAATTGTATTATAATAAAAAAAATGGAATGTGTATATTTTATGCATTTTCTTCCTTATTCCTTAATTTCAAATTCACACTTCTAATCCCACCAAATATTATGAAGAAAGGATTATCACCCTTGTATTAACTGTCCATCAGGGGCCACCACCAATCCAGTACTACTTCTTGTATTAAACTCTGTTTTAGTTATGGTTAAATTTGGTATTTTATCGGGACCTGTATTAGAAATGTTCTTTCAACTTTTTGTTTTTTTTTATAACTGCAATTTTTTTCCTGTTCATAAAAATTACCAAAATATATTCAGTGGTATCTGTGATTGAATTATTATGGTGATTGTATGTAAAAGGCATGTTATCAGTTTTTTACAATTTTGATTAAATTATTAGATTATATATTTTCCATATAACACTGAGAGATCCTAATTGTCTTTTCTATAACAAAAATTATTTTAGCTTGCTTTATCTACCATAATTTTTCTCTTTTAATCCATCACACATTTCATGATTAGTATCTGTTGGATGGTATTTCTGTTTTGTTTTTTTATTAATTAATGAATCCTCTTATGTCTTAATTTCATTCAGTTCTGGCTTCAGGAGGTTGACTTTGCATTTCATCCTTTTGAGGCCAATTAAATAAAAGTACCAGTCAAGCATTGGTATCAGAGTAGTCAACTAGACCCCCTCCTTCAAAATTCCAGGCCTCGTGGCTACAGTAGAAAGGATTATTATAATTACTACTACTACTACTACTACTACTACTACAGCTGGGCATGCTATATCTATGATCCAGCATCATTTGCTTTCTTTCTCAATTAAGACATCTGGTTTCTTATTCTCTATGTCATGGCTGCACTGAATCATAAAGTCCCATAGGATCTTTGCATTATCATTTTCGATGATGCCTTCAGGTTTATGTTCATACCACTTTTTGCTCTGTCAAGTCCATACTTGTTGCAAAGTGCCCAATGGACAATCCTTGCTATATTGTCATAGCATCTCTTATATTTTTTCTGGGCTAGTAGCCCACATTGACTGGTAATATGCCAGATGGTTTCAACATTATGTCCACAAATTTTAGACTTATCACTTTATTATTATTATTATTATTATTATTATTATTATTACTATTATTATTATTATTATTATCATTATTATTCAGTAGTTTTATCTTTATAGCGTGCTTTCACTTCACTACTGAGCGCAGCTCTGTGTGCCTTGGGTATGTGCTGTGGTTTGCTGTGATGCTCTTATGGTTACTGTATGGAAAGTAGGATGTGTGCAGTGCCCAGTAGTGCAATTTTCTGTATGTTATATATTTATTATCATTATTATTATTATTATTATTCTAATTATTATTCTAATTATTATTATTATTATTATTATTATTATTATGTCATGGTTAGCTTTGCCTGTCATCCTTTTGGGGTCAATAGAAGTATCAACCTAGTAGTGGGGTCAATGTAATTGACTTTCTCCTCTTCTCAAAACACTACTGGCCCTGTGCCAAAACATTTTAAGCCATTGTTATTATCAATATTATTATTAGTATCTCTTTATCACAGGTTTTGTTGGAGCTCCTGGAGTCTTGCAAGCATACGGTACCATGCAGTCTACGGTACCATGTTATTCACTTTTTTTCAGCTATCTAATACTTTCCTTTTTATCTTAGCCATGCCAAGGAGGAAAACCTTTTGTAACAGTTCTACTGGGCATTCTATTCCAGTTTCCTTTATATTCCTCTTGATGCCTCTGCTACTGATCCCAAGGACCCAACAATAATTGGCACTATCATTACCGTCTTCATTTTCCATAGCCGGGCTATTTCATACTTAAGAGGGTTGTATCTATCTATCTTTTCACCTTCCTTCTTAACTAGTCATGAGTCAAAGTGGCATGCAATGTCAACTACATAGCATATATGGTGCACCTTATCTACCACCACTAGATCCAGTCTGTTATGCTCTAGCACCTGATTTGTTTAAATTGGGAAATCCCAGAGGATTTTGTTAGTCTCTGACTCTGCCAATCTCTGTGGTATGAGCACAAACCACATCTTGCCTATCTCTAGCTCCCCACTTTTTACACAGTTTCCAATGGAGTACTTTTGCTACTTGGTCATGTTAGCATACCTTGTAGTGGTTTTGGGCAAGTCTAGGGCAATCGTTCATGATATGGGCAATGGTTTCCTCCACTTATTATTATTGTTGCTATTGTTGTTGTTGTTGTTGTTGTTGTTGTTGCTGTTATCATTATTATCATTATTATTATTATTATTATTATTATTATTATTATATTATTATTATTATTATTATTATTATAATTATAATTATTATTATGACTGAAATTAGAAATAAAGTTTTAGTTTTCATAAATAGATTTGAAGTTATTCGATAAATATTTGTAGACGTCTTTTTTATTTCTTTGACTAAGTAACATTAAATTTGTTTTGTGATGACTTTATAATAAAATTGTTTATTGTTTCATTTCTTTGATTTCGAATCGTCATGATCATCATCATGATCATCATCATTATCATTATTTAATGACCAATCTCCATGCTGGCCTAGCAAGTGTTGGAAGGTTTGACAGGAGCTGGCTAGCCAGAGAGCTCTCCAGGTACCAGTTCGATGTTTAGCATGGTTTTTATGGCTGGATACCCTTCCTAACACTGACTACATCAAAGAGAATGCTGGGTGCTTTCAACATGCTACCAGCATGGGAATGGTTATTCTTAATTCTTTTTTTTTTTTTTTTTTTTTGGTGGGAGGTCATTAGAAAACATATCCAGCTGTAGAAACCACACCAAATCAGACAATAGAGCTTGGCATAGTCCCCAGACTTACTGGCTCTTATCAAACCATCCAACAAATGCCAGCATGGAAAATGGATGTTAAATGATAATGATGAGGAAGATTTTTATTGGCTGAAGAAATTATAATATCCGAAGTATTCATGGCTGGCTGCCTGATCCAAACATAGATCCATTTTAAAATCTAATTTCCAATGGTCTCTTAAAAGAACTATCTATAATGAAGACCATAAATGGTCTGCTATTGGGTCTTTTATTAAAATGTCTGTACATTGGGGATTTGGTACTTCATGGAAATTGAAATTTTGCTGATGGCATCGAAAAGATATTCTCCTATTTTTATGCTGTTTTTTTTTTGCTTTATTTTTTATTTTGAAATCAGTTTTGCTAATTTTCTAAAATGGATGATGTGCAATAAAATTGTATTTTAGGAATTTGATTTCTTTAAAAGAATTTTATATTTTTATTGTCATCTTTAAATTTTTTTCCTTCTTTGTTTTTTGAAGGAAGAAGTGATATAAATATTTATTAAATAAGAAATAGATTTATAATGTGTGTGTGTGTGAATACATATACATATATATGTATGTATAATATATATATATATATATATAGATAGATACATGCATATATGCATACATATATATGTATATGTATATATATATATATATATATATATATATATATATACACATATATACATAGATACATATACATAGATACATATAGACACATGTATATATAGATATATACATATATATATATATATATATATATGTACATATGTATGTATGTATGTATGTATAATATAGTATATGAATATACAACATGTAACAGGTAAATTGGGACCATTTAAATATCTTTAAACTGTTATAACTTAGAAAAAAATCAAATATGGCAAATTTTATGTTTATGCCAATTTATTGTGGAGTGTTTAGCACTTATCTCAGTTCAATTTGACCACCATTTGCTGTCTTTACTAGTTCAATCCATTTATGAAATGATGTGCATGCCTTAGCTATTTCTTCTTTTTCCATTTTACTGAATGCTCAATTGATTGAAGCCTTCAGTAAAGACACTCAGTTGAGAGAACTTGCATTAGATATTGCTTCATCTGTGCCCCATAGACAAAAATCACAGAGTTTCAAATCTGGTGAGTTAAAGGACCAGATATTTTTGAGACAAACATGAGAAATGCCTTCTTCAAAAGTTCTTGAACTCTTTTCGACTTGCATCATAATGCTTCCTAATCTAAGGCAACAAAACTTCTAAGATTTTGAAATACTTTGCTGTGTTGAATTTAAGATCCACTTCAATAAAATGAGAAGGCATCAATTTCCCATCACTTGCAACGGCTCCAAAGACCATATTGGAAGCCAGATTCTTGCTATGCATAGCTAAAAGAACTTGAGAAAGGTCATTTGTTATCTCTTAGTCTATCATGAACTTTTTCATCCATGAAGATCCAGATGTCTCCATCACAATGTTTCAGGTGATTAAGAAGTTTGGAATTTCTTTCAGCTTGAATGGATTGGAAGTGGGTAGTTAGAATGTTATGGAGTTTTCTCAAGTACGATTTCATTTGGCGGTCTTGCCTCACAGCCCTAGAAATGGTCATTTTACTGATTCCTCGATCTTGATCCTACTTTGCCATCAGTTTTGCCGGGTTCAACTCAATCAATTTTTTAAGCCCTGCTAAGAAGTGAGGTCACTGAGAGGACTGTGACACTTTCTCTGAACATCCTAAAATCAGTAGATTTGGCATAGAGAATAAGATTGAAGCTATCAACACCTGAGCGGATTCACTTCTTTGATATGGAGCAGGAGTAATCACATGGACAGTAGATGAACTAAACAGCTTAGACAGAAAGACAAGAAAGTTACTGACTAGATATGGGATACTCCACCCAAAAAGTGACACAGACAGATTGTATGTACCAAGAAAAAGAGGGGGAAGAGGACTTATTGGATGTGAACACAGCATTAGAGCAGAAGAAAACAACATAGCATGGTATGTAAAAAATGCCACAGAACTGCTATTATTAGAAGTAAGAACATCAGGCTTGTGTAGGATGTAAGATTGCAAAGATAAAGCACTATACAAAAAACTGAAAACGAATGAAACTGAAAATGGGTGGGCTACAACTCTAAAATCAGTAGATTTGGCATACTCTGTGGCTCTAACAATTTCCCCAGTACTTTTGCCGGTGCAGAATAATTCAGCAATTACACTTCTGCAGTTTAATTCTTTATTAACGTTCATAATTTGGTCAATCACAAATAAAAAATAGTGCAAGTGATTATTCAAGCTGCTAATATTTAAAATTTAAACGCCAACAAAATCTATACAATCAGAAATATACCCAGTTGGAACTTGTGTGTGTATGCGTATGTATGCATACATTTCACTTCATATTATGTATAATTTAGAAATTAAATAAGATCTAATCAATGAGAAACATGCTGATGTGTTATGATAAAGTGTTGATGTAAAAATATGTAAAATTGATTGTAATTTCATTTGTAATAATCTGAGATATTTATTAATAGTTCTAGAAATATAGAAAAAAAGTTACCACATGTTGAACCAAAAAAGTCTTAATATAATTTCGTTAATTCATCCTGTCTGTTGAAGTTAACATTACTCTAAATTAACTAATTAATATCAACATTTCTCTCATTTCTGTTTAAAGCCTCCTCCCCTCCTCCTCCATTTTGTTGTTGTTGTTGTTGTTGTTGTTGTTATTCTTCTTCTTCTTCTTCTTTTTCTTCTTCTTCTTCTCCTTCTTCTTGTTCTTGTTCTTCTTCTCCTCCTCCTCCTTCTTCTTGTTCTTCTTGTTATTCTTCTTGTTCTTCTTGTTCTTCTTGTTCTTCTTCCCTTCCTCCTCCCCCTCCTACTTGTTCTTGTTCTTGTTCTTTTTCTTCTTCTTCTTCTTCTTCTTTCTTCTTCTTCTTCTTCTTCTTCTTCTTCTTCCCCTCCCCTCCTTCTTGTTCTTGTTCTTGTTCTTTTTCTTCTTTTCTTCTTCTTCTTCTTCTTCTTCTTCTTCTTCTTCCCTTCCCCTCCTTCTTGTTCTTGTTCTTCTCCTTTTTCTTCTTCTTCTTCTTCTTCTTCTTCTTCTTCTTCTTCTTCTTCTTCTTCTTCTTCTTCTTCTTCTTCTTCTTCTTCTTCTTAAGGTGGCAAGCTAGCAGAATTGTTAGCATGCCAGGTGAAAGGCTTAGCAGTGTTTTGTCCATCTTCACATTCTGACTTCAATTTCTGCTGAGGTCAGCTTTGCATTTCATCCTTTCAGCTCAACAAATTAAGTACCAGTTGAGTACTGGGGTCAATGTAATCGACTTAACCTCTCACCCCCAAATTTCAGGTCTTGTGCCTTCAGTAGAAAGAATGATTGCTATTATTATTATTATTATCAATTGTCTTTGCACTGCTTCTAATGCTGGAGATGTACTATGGTGCCAGCTGTTCACTACAAGTGAACTAAGGTAACAACCCTTATTTTTTCAGCACCATCCAGAGTATTCAAGCAGTCCCAAGCAGTGCTGTTTTCTGCAAGTGTTCCACCCTTATTGCAGCCTCTATTTGTTCCATGTACTTCTCAAGACTTTTACTGTTGCCAGGGCTCCAGTAATTATTGGTACTATTACCACCATTTTTTCATTGACTACAACTGCTTAACCTCCCAAGCTAACCTGTCATATCTATCGACTTTTCTTTCTTCCTTATCACATACCTTGTTGTCAGCTGGGCATGCTATATCTATGATCCTGCATTGTTTGCTTTCTTTCTCAATTAACACTATGTCTGACTCCCTATTCTCTATCTCATGGTTGCACTGAATCATAAAATCCCATAGGATTTTTGCATTATCATTTTCAATGATGCCTTCAGGTTCATGTTTGTACCACTTTTTGCTCTGTCATGTCCATACTTGTTGCAAAGTATCCAATGAACAATCCATGCTATATTGTTATAACATCTCTTATATTCTTTCTGGGCTAGTAGCATACATTGATAGGTAATATGCCATACGGTTTCACCATTTTCTCCACAGATTCTGCATTTATCACTTTCTGATGTGTTGTCTATTCTGTTTTTAACACAATTCATTCTTAGTGTTTGCTCTTGGGCAGCACTGATTAGAGCCTCCATTTCTGGTCTTAAATCACTTTTAGTCATTCACAGCCATCTTTTTTCTCTGTCTGTCTTATCTTCAACATCCCTATGAAATTGACCATGCATTCTTTTCTTTACCCACCCATTTTCAGTTTCATTCATTTTCAATTTCTTGTATAGTGCTTTATCTTTGCAATCTTACATCCTACACAAGCCTGATGTTCTTACTTCTAATAATAGCAGTTCTGTGGCATTTTTTACATACCATGCTATGTTGTTTTCTTCTGCTCTAATGCTGTGTTCACATCCAATAAGTCCTCTTCCCCCTCTTTTTCTTGGTACATACAATCTGTCTGTGTCACTTTTTGAGTGGAGTATCCCATATCTAGTCAGTAACTTTCTTGTCTTTCTGTCTAAGCTGTTTAGTTCATCTACTGTCCATGTGATTAATCCTGCTTCATATCTAAGGAGTGAAACCGCCCAGGTGTTGATAGCTTCAATCTTATCCTGTTTGTATAATTTTGACTTAAGGACCAATTTCAGTCTGCGCAAGTACTCCACCTTAAATTTTGCTGTCATTTCTTTCTCCATCAATTTATCCATTTCCAATATCACCAAGTACTTATAGCCCATCTCTTCTATCTGCTTCATAAACTCCCCCAACGGTATCACCAGCACGTCCATACATTTGATTTTGCCTCTCTTCAAGACTAACATACCATACTTTTTCAATCTGAACTCCATTCTGATATCAGTACTGAAAGTATACACTGTATCAATGATGGAACTGACTTGAGATTCATCTTTACCATAAAGTTTGAGGTCATCTATGAATAACAAATGGTCGACTTTTTGTTTGCAGCTTTGAATACATACCCAGCTTTTTCTTTCCTCAGAATCAGTGTTAGTGGCATTATACATCGTACAAAGATCAGTGGGGACAGGCAGTCCCCTTGGAAGATGCCTCTCCTGATTTCTATTGTCCCTAAACTTCTTCCATATGCTGTCAGTTCCATCTTCCAATTTGCCATACTTTTTCCAAGCAATCGCTCAACATTTGATGCAATACCAAATAGGTTTATACATTTCATTATCCAAGAGTGTGGGATCATATCATATGCCTTACGATAGTCGATCCATGACATGGCTAAGTTACTATTCCTTCGCTTGCAGTCTCTAAGTACAGTTTTGTCTACCAGGAGTTGATCCTCGGTACCTCTGCACTAGGTAGGCTGGGCTCAACAACCTTGATTGGCAACCAGCTTAAGAGAAGGACAACTCTGACTCTGAGCCCAGGCAGGTTTACTAGATCTATCTTCTTGGAGAGAGAAACTGTCAACATAACACTTACACATCAAGGACTTCACTGTCACTGTTTCAGCTTTCTATGTCATTACAGATGAGCCTCAAATGCTAAGGGCACAGCCAGTACTGTGCAGACTGCGTTTCATCTATAAATCTATTGTACAGGCTAAATGATATGCCAATAACTAAGCTTATCCTTCCAAATTATCTATCAAGCCCTACAGCAATGAAAAAGGGGTGGAATATACAGTTCTGGTCCCACATATTCTGATCCTGCACTTCACATCAATGGATTGTTTTATGCTGACCCAGAGGCAATGAATCGCTCTGCATATTCTCGATGACTAAGCAGCCTTCTTTAAGGCTGCACGTAGCATGTGGAGATGAGCCAAAAGTGGTGGCTTAACCAAATCTCCAGTTGGCTAGGCTGCAATGAGTGAAAATCCTGAAACATAACAAAACAATGACAAAATAAAAAGTACATGGTGTCTCACACGATGTGTAAAATCTAAAGTGCCCATGCTGGAGCATCGGATCTGACTTGAAACAGTAGGCAAGAATCAGTCAGAATGATACTCTGTTCTAGTTGTGAAAGAAGTTTCATGGCTGAAAGTTACTTTGTATGAAGTTCACTTCAAGAAAAAGACACCTTACAAGAACTTGGCACTGGTTACACCGTCTATGAGTCTAGCAAACCAGAAACCAAGACACTGTTCAGGAGTTGGTTATATGATCAAAACCTCAAGTATTTCAAGGTTTGAAAAGATGACTGTTATTCCAGCAGCATCACCATTATACTTTTTTTCATTCAATCCCAGTTGCCTACCACACTCTTCAGTATGTATGTCTTTATTCTGTAAGCAGGTCCTACAGCAAAAACAAAACAAAACAGGTTTTATATTGATTTGTACCACTACCATGGGATAGTAATATCAAAAAAAAGGTAGACAGATTCACTGAAGGACTGTGGTGGTGCTGTCAAATTTATCATTGCCAATGGTCAGCTATAGCCTCCAGTTGCTAGGCCTGGTGACACAGCATTCACTAGTGTCACTCCAAGAATATATGCAGGACTGAGCTTCAGGACACAGCCTAAACCAGCCTAACCAAAGAACCAGAATGTATACAGCCCATCCACTGCCAGTCCACAACTGGAAAGAGGATCAGTACTTCTTCAATGATTGTAAGTTAGACTGTGTTGGGTGGAAGAATGATACAGCTGCATATAGCAAGCAACTATCGATGAAATAGTATACAGTTTATACTGTAAACACTATTACACAGGCAATATTCAGAATGAGTAAGGTAGCTAGCTGGCAGAATCAGTACCATGTAAGGCAGAATGCTTAGTGATATTCTGTCCATCTTTATGTTCTGAGTTCAAATTCTATCAAAGTCGACTTTGCCTTTCATCCTTCTTGGATTGATAAAATAAGTACCATTTGAGCACTAGGGCCGATGTAATTGACTTATCCCTTCCCCCAAAACTGCTGGCTTTGCACCAAAATTTGAAACCAATATTCAGGATGTCTGCTTTCATTTAAAGCTGTTACTTCACATAAGCCTTTGGGGAACAACTTTTGATATGATTTATTTTCAGTGCAAGATAATGAATATGCCAAAGCCTCTGGGCCTCTGTATCATAAATGTTTTTGTAAGTTCATGCTGTTACTTTCTTCATTTTCAACTTGAATTTCTATTGAGACTAATCTGTCAATATCACCTCTGTTTCTTTTTTATCTTCATCATGAAGAATAATCAGCATATGACAATGAAGAAGACCCCTTTTCTGAAATTCCATAATGTGAATGTTGACAACTGGAGCTCCAAAGATATGTTTCCTAAGATATGTTGTTCCTTCAAATAATTCATTAGGGTAGGTTTAATCTTGGCACTCTGTCAATTATGACTATAATGGTTCCTATTGATTCAATCATCAGAGCAGCCTGATTATGAAATTAATGTGCAAATGGCTGAACATTCCACAGACACATATACCTTTAACATAGTTCTCAGGGAGATTCAGCGTGACACAGAATTTGATAAGGCTGACCCTTTCAAATACAAGTACAACTCATTTTTGCCAGCTGAGTGGGCTGGAACCGTGTGAAATAAAGTGTCTTGCTCAAAGACAGAATCTGCCACCAGGAATTGAACTCACGACCTTACGATTGTGAGCTGAATACTCTAAACACCAAGCCCTGCACCTTCGCTAAGGTAGGCTTGACACACCTGAGGTATTAAGTCTGGTTATTTTTTCCTAATTTCATTTCTTTTGACATTGTTTATAATCTCTGGATTATAATCTTTTGGATTATAGATGTATATTAGAAAGTGAAACTAGCTGTTCATTGTTATTGTTGCTTGAGCATCTAAGAAGTATTAGTTCTTCTTACATGGATTTCGAAAGAAAAAAGAAAGAAGTATAATTGATATTTTGGATTTAAGTTCTAGTGTTGGTAACTGTTGATTTGCAGCTGTGATTGATTGTTTCTCAAAAACAAAAATACTGGGAGCTATTCATTTGACTAAAATTCTTCAAGGTGGCACTTCAGCATGGGCACAGTCTGATAACTGAAACAAGTAATGGGATAAAAATTACATCAAATGAATATTAATAAAAAAAAGCTTTCTTGGTCTACAAATGCCACTGAAGCCATTTCTAATTGCAAAATGCTAAAAGTAGATGTCTTGCACAGTCACTTTATTTTAAATATAGGTTTATTGATTTTTCAATATGTTACATAACATTCTGCCATCCAAGCTCACAACTGAGAATAAAGTTTGACACAGAATATTTACCTTTCCTGATGATGGATTTAAACAATTATTGAAAGATTTTAGATCTGTTTATTCTTTGTTTTAAAAACCAACAATAATAAACCTAATGTTTACTTTTCACCCAGGGAAATACTTTCAACTTCGTTTAGGAAAATAGTGTCTTTCATTTTAGTATTCCTTTATTTCTGGTGCCCATGAAAGTAAATGCATTTGCACTGACAAAATTGGTGATGAAAAGGTTTTCCTTTGCCGCAAAATGTGAATGTTTTCCTTGCAAATTATTACGGAAAGACATTTTCCTAGAAAACGAAGAGTTGAAAATATTCAACAATGAAAATAAAATAAATAATGGACAGTTGAGTGCCCAAACAAGACATTGTCACTTCACACACAACAAGACACTTATTTATTCAATTTTAGGAGGTGTTATGCCTTTGCTAATGATGGTTTTGAACAATTATGAAAAGATATTAGATTAGATCTTTGTTCATTATGGATAACGAGGAATTTGAACGGTTATTTAAAGATATTAGGATAGATTACGTATCAAAAATAAATAAAACTGACAATTTCAACCAGGAAAATGTCTTTATGGGGTGTTTTTCTGATAAGGTGAACATTTTTACTTGTTGTCCAAATGTTAAATATAAACATACAATGACAAGCAGTATTATACAGATATGGCAAAGCCTTTTGTTTGTTCCTCTACCAATTCTGCTAATTCATTGGCAAAATAATAATAATAATGGTTTCAAATTTTGGCACAAGGCCAGCAATTACAGTAGGAATGGATTAGTCAATAACATCAGCCTTAGACTGACATCTTAGTTCATCGACCCCCAAAAGGATGAAAAGTAAAGTTGATTTTAGTGTTTAGCATTTTGTCACAGGTGCTAATGATTCTGTCAGCTTGTTGCCTTTACTACTAATAATAGTAATCATAGTTTCTGGCATTTGTGAAGGAACAGTTAATTAAACTGTAGTCACTACTTACTTTAATTCATCCATCTCAGTGGGAAGAAATGTGAAATTGAGCTGAGCAGGATTTGAACTCAGAATGTAAAAGAAACATAACCAAAGTATTTTGTATAGTAGTACATTTCTGCCACTTCATCACTGCACTAATGATAATAATAATAATAATAATAATAATAATAATAATAATAATAATAATAATAATAATAATAATAATAATAATTATTATTATTATTATTATTATTATTGTTGTTGTTGTTATTATCACCATTATCGTTGTTGTTGTGTTGTTGTAAAAATAATTGTAATAATAAAGATGAAGAAAAATGAATAAAAGGAATGGTTATAATTGTAATAAAAATAATAATTATAAGTTAATAAATCTAATGTAATTAACCTATTATTCAAATGAAGAAATTTTGTTTGTTTCTTGTTTATACTTTTTTAACAATGTTTATGGCCTTTTCTTTCTTTTTTTATTGCTTGTTTTGTTCCTTCTCATGAAATTAATTAATTTTGATGTTTAAAAGCTTTAAATGTGAATGAAATGTTTGAAAATATGAAATTTTAATTTGTTACATTGCAATGAGCTAAGCAGAATAACACACACAAATGTGCGCGCGTGTGCACACACACACACATACAAACACACTAACACACAAACACATGCTATACAAACATTAATCAATCTCAAAACATATGCACAAGCTTGGTTGGTGGATGCACAGAAATATATATAACAAATTGGCAGATACACATGCATACACAAACTTAGAAAAAAAAAGGACACATTTTGACTCTTTCGGATATGCATTCATTCATATCTACACATTAACACATATAGGGACATTAAATGGATGCTCAAAAACTGACATATATATATATACACCCATAAACACACACATGTAAATCTATACAAAATTACATATACATATTCACTATCATATACAGAATTTTAAAATAATTGTATACAGACATTGAGAAAAGCACTGGTATAACTAACAGAAAGATCCACACATATACACATTAGTTCATTTATGCATATACACATGCAAACACACACATGCCGTCACATACACAAATACACACGAGTAAAAGGACAAAGATGTACACATATAATGAGAGAGTGACAGTAAGAGGGAAATAAAGTTCAGTAGGAGAAAGGGAGAGTGAGAGAGTGAAAGAGAGAAAAAGCAGAGGGAAGAAGGGAAAAAAGAGAGAGTATAAGGGAGGGAATAATGGTAAAAATATTGAGAGAGAGAGAG
>NC_043014.1:32202099-32207099 GCF_006345805.1 Octopus sinensis
TATTCACACACGCGTGTGTATCCGTATATTTGTATAATGTGTATGTGTGTGTGTGTATGTGATGCATAAGCATGTATGTGATGTGTGTTATCATCTGGCTTTCACCAATGCAGAATAGCTTTTTTGTTTTATGTTTTTCCCCTTTATTTTGCAAATACATTTACACATGAAATAAAATCTGATAATGGCCATGTATTTAGTTATATATATACATATCTTTTTTTTTGTTTTAATGGCCAAGTCAGAATCATAGAAGTAATGGATACTCTATGATATTCTATTAATTTTTATTGCCTTATCCTTAACAGTTCAAACTATGCTGGTGTTGACTTTCCTTTTTGTCTGACCAGCATGGAGAGAGGAAAATAAACCAAAAATCTTGTATTGATTATATGCTATTCCCTCTTACTGAGCTGGTTTTCATATGATATAGTGTTATTGTAAAAGTTGGCTTTTGAACAGATTTTGGTACAGCTATGATTAATTTTTTGCTTAATTGAAAGAGGAGCACGAGAGAGATTTCAGTGGGATATGTTGAGCTGTTCAAGGATTGAGTTAAGGATTAGCTTTAATAGACTGCTAATAAATTCTAGCTCAGTTGCAAGAAGATCCTGAGTACTATCCGGCTGTTCATGAGCCACAGTTTAAACGTTGTTCCCCTTACACTTCTATGAGGTCTTTTAGGCTGTTCAAGGATTGTGTTAAGAACCAGCTTTAGTGGAGTTCTAATAAATTTTAGTTCAGTTTAACCCTTTCGTTACTGTATTTATTTTGAGATGTTCTGTGTTTCTTTCAATTACTTTAAATATAACAAAGAATTTAATAAAATAACTTAGTTATCATTAAGCTAGTATTAGGAATATAAATTGTGACTAAGGTTTGGTGGAGTATTTTAATTCAAAACTTATGAAAACAAGATATTTGTACTCAAAGCCAGAGTCAGTTTCAGGCAGGTTGGTATCAAAAGGGTTAAGGAAGAGTCTGATAAGGTTGTATGTGAATACAACCATGTTGTTCTTGAACCACAGCTCAAGCATTGGTCTCTTTACTCTTCTGTAGCTGTAAAACTTGGTAGCTGAAACTCAGTCTCAAAAAGAAACCAGCCAGTTTTGACATCAAACGTTTCCATAAGATCTTTTATATGAAATAGAAAGACTCTGTGTTACACGAAGAAGCTTCCTGTGTCATTGACCTTCCTAGTAAAAGGCACATCTACTGGTTGGGTCATTTACTAAGGTGACTTCTTGGAGGTTTACAAACGAAGTTATTTAGTGAATCTTAGAAAACCAGAGAAAAGGAGAAAAAACAGGTAGTGATAACTTTTAGATCAGTTTCAAGGCAGTCAAACAAGATATATATATATATATATATGATGATGATGATGATGATGATGATGATGAATGATGATGATGATGATGATGATTAATACCGGTTTTCTAACCCTGGAACTTACTTTATTGGTGTCTTTTGCTGAACTGCTAGGTTATGGGGACATAAATACACCAACACTGGTTATTAAGTAATGATGAAGGACAAACACAGACAGACAGACACACACACACACACACAACACACACACACACACACACACACACACACACACACACACACACACACACACACACAAACCAGAGTAAGCACATAAATGTGAAACAAGGTGGAAGAAAATACACACTGTGGAACAAATTGGTTCAAGACATTAATCAATGGAACACACTCAATGTCAAGTTTGTCTTATAACTTAAGGTTTTCTAAGTTTGAATAAATCATTAAGGCAATCACATTCAGAATTGTCAGCTAGTACAATACAGTATTAACAGGTAAATATTTTCAGTGGTCATTGAAAATGACTTTATTTATTTTAGTCTTTCAGTATTGTCTATTCACAAGTCCGCTCTTGCACCGTTCCCACTCTATCTCTGCTTTTGCTCATCAGTAACTAGATTTTAGGCTATTTCTGTGGCTGATGTGAGTTGCTTCAGAAGTGGAGGAGTGTGTGATGCTGAAGAGTGAAAATGACCATGAGATATCATTATCTCTTGGCTCTCATTCACTTCTGGGACAGTTTGCTAATGTTTACGTTATTTACCCACTTCAAACAAAATCTTAATTTATATCTATATATATATGATAATGATGATGATGATGATGTGTGTGTGTGTGTGTAAACATATCCAAAATGGAGATGAACACCATTCCTCCATGTGATTGGCTTGAAAAATTGTTAAGATATCAAGTTATTTTCCTATTTTTCTGAACTTGTAACCAATGGTAGGCTTAATCCACAAATAAAGAAATTCTATCCACTAATGCAGTGTTGAGCACTCCATTTCATCATTTGACATTTACATACATAAATATATATATATATATAAACCGGTATATTAACCGGTGTTGTTCAAACGATGAATAGCCTTCACGTAAACCACTGGTTCGTTTTGTTCTCTTACTTTATTATCATCTTATAATCATCTCATAATAATGACCTTTATGACTTGTATTACTACCTCAGTCAATCTAAATGTATACATTTGTCACTACCTGTCATAAATAGCCTTTTTCTATTTGCAATATGCATTTTCGTTGATTTTTCATATTTTACACTTACATTTCCATGTGTATTTTATATTTTCTTTTCGTAACATATTTCTACTATATATATATATATATATTACGGAGATGTACTCGCATAGCAAGTAATTTGATCTGAGATCGTGTGCTGAAACGAAAACAATTGCAGCGTGGAAGGTGTTTATAAGCCATTTAAGAAACACACAAAAGCCGTTCGATTCACTTCAACATTTAAGTTTAATTTGTCAAAATATTTTCGTCGCTAAAATCCGCGACCTGTTCACTGACAAAGTCCGTGCTGCATCTCGAGATGCAGCACGGACTTTGTCAGTGAACAGGTCGCGGATTTTAGCGACGAAAATATTTTGACAAATTAAACTTAAATGTTGAAGTGAATCGAACGGCTTTTGTGTGTTTCTTAAATGGCTTATAAACACCTTCCACGCTGCAATTGTTGTTGTATATATATATATATATATATATGTACTACGTAAATTGTCTATCTAGATATATACTACATTAAGAACTTCAGAATTTGAGATGGTACTTGCTAAACTTGTTAGGTGTGAGACAGCTTGTAGAGTAAAGATTAACCTGGTCAACTCAATGGGTTTTTAACTTGTTACTCTAGCTTAGTGGGAATCAGTTCATGTTGACCACATGTATTGGCTGGATGGGAGCATCCTTGGGATTTATATAAGTAAGTAACAAAGTATTGTTCTTTGTATACATTTCCGTCTTTCATGATGTATTCTTTACATTCTTTTATAATTCTATTTGTTTCAGTCATTAGACTGTGGCCATGCTGGGGCACCACCTTTAAGAATTTTAGTGGAATGAATCAAATCCAGTACTTATTTCTAACCCTGGTAATTATTTTATTGGTGTCTTTTGCTGAACTGCTAGGTTATGGAGACATAAATACACCAACACTGGTTGTTAAGTAATGGTGAAAGACAAACACAGATAGACAGACAGACAGACACCACACACACACACCACACACACATACACAAGAGTAAGTATATAAATGTGAAACAAGGTGGAAGAAAATAGTACTCATATACCGGAGGTAGAGTAATATGCTTTATTAATAAAGCTGCAAAAACATCACAAAAGCTGTTACTCAGAGTTTCATGTTCCCGTTCGTTGGACAGTTTTTCTCAACCAAAACTGTCTAATGAACAGGAACATGAAACTCTGTGTAACAGCTTTTGTGATATCTTTGCAGCTTTACATATATATACATGTGTGTGTGTGTGTGCATATAGTCTTTCTTTATTCTTTTACTTGTTCGAGTCATTTGACTGCAGCCATGCTGGAGCACCACCTTGAATCAAATCAACCCCAGGACTTATTTCTTTTGTTAAGCCTAGTACTTATTCTATTGGTCTCTTTTGCTGAACTTCTAAGTTACAGGATGTAAACACACCAACATCAGTTGTCAAGAAGTGATGGTGATGGGGACAAACACAGACAGAAAGACACACACACATAGAAACACACATACATACACACTCACACACATACACACACATGCACATACGATGTGCTTTTTTCAGTTTCTGTCTATCAAATCCACTCACAAGACTTTGGCTGACTTAAGGCTAGAGTAGAAGACACTTACCACAAGGTGCCATGCAGTGGGACTGAACCCAGAACAATGTTGTTGGGAAGCAAGCTTCTTACCACACAGACATGCCTATGCCTATATCATCTATATGAATTTAATAGTAAAATTGGTGCAAGCATATTTGATGTAGCAAACAAATCACTCTCATTAATTAATTAAATGCTTATAGTGAATTGAACCAATCATTAATTAAATTTTCTAGTATTCTGAATAATTTGTCAAATATAATGCTTAATTATTCACATTTATTTGAACTAATCATGCATTATTTGAGAGCTTTGAGATTTTGATTATAAGATTGTTCGTTTTTAGAAAGATATAATAGTGCGAGAGGCCAGATCAGGGCAGTTTGACCATAAAATAGAATATTTGGGCCAGATATGGATAGTTTAAATGTTAAAGGGTTAAAGACTGGTTCTGGCTGAGAGGGACAATAGAGACAATGACAGAATTCAAATGAATAAAATACAGAAAAGTGTAGTGAGTAATTCTGATCTTTAGCAATATGGTGATAACTCTCAACATATTTCAGCCCAATCAGACCTCATCAGCAATGCTTAGTGTAAACCTATTGCTGGATCTCAGAATGATTTGAGAGATTAAAGATCTTTCACGTATGAACACCAAGTGGTATGATAATGATGAGAAATAACTGGGGAAAATACATGCAGGGACAGTGTAAATCAATCACAGATAGACAGACAGACTAAGAACATTGAAGTGGAAGAAATACAGAAAAGTGAAGTGAGTAATTCTGATCTTTAATAATATGGTGATAACTCTCAACATATTTCAG
>NC_043014.1:32214599-32242099 GCF_006345805.1 Octopus sinensis
AAATGTTTTCAACATTCCGTTTATGTTAATTGTATTGGGTCATCTTATAAATAATGTTTTTTATACTTCTTTTATTTTTCAAAATTGAGATAAACAAAGTCCTTTTTTAATCTAAAATTTACTCTCTTTCATTCTCTACAATGCTCTTCCATTTATCTGGTAGACTTGCAAGGCCCCTCTTCCAAAATTCACTTGTCCATGATAAAAAATACTCCTCCAGTATTGTTCTGACCTCATCTACAGAATTTCTATTTTTTCCATCCAAATGATTTTGAAGACTGCAGAATAAATGATAATCAGATGGGGCAATGTCCAGCAAATATGGTAGGTGGGACATCGTTTCCCATTCAAATTGCTCCAGCCTCTGGAACGCCATCCTCACTGTATGTGTCTGAGCATTATCCTGATAGAAGAATACCATTCGTCTTGAAACCAAAGATGGTTGTTTTCCTTTAGTGCTGAGTTAAGCCGCTCAAGCTGTTCACAGTAGATCTCCTTTATTATCATTTGTTTTGGGTTTAAAAGTTCAAAGTGGACTAAACCTTTCATATCCCACCAAACAGATAACAACACCTTACATGGGTAAGGAACTTCCTTAGCCTGGGGTGCCGGTGTTTTTCCTTTCCCTACCCACTGTCTGGCACTTGACATTTTTATAGAGAACCCATTTCATGTCACCTGTTACTATTTGGTCCAAAAACAGTTCATTTGTGAGATGTGACAGCATGTGATTGGACTTGGAAAATTTGTGAGGAACCTATTGACCCAATTTGATGACTTTTCTGATGATATGCAGGTGTCGATAAATGGTTGAATGACCAGATCGAAGCTTCTCTGTGAGTTTCTCAATAACTGCGATGGGATTTTGTTCCACCAGGTTTGCAGGATGTCCTCATCAAGCTCTGCAGATCTTCCAGGATGAGGCTTGTCTTCGAGGCTGTAGTTTCTGGCTCGGAATTTCTGGAACCACCGTTGACACTGGCTTATGCTTATTGTCCAATCCCCATATACTGCATTAATATTCCTTGCACTTTCTGTTGCATTGTTGCTTTTATTAAACTCATAAAGCAAAATATGCCGAATATACTCCTTTGTCACTTTCATTATAGCTTTGAAAAAATAACTGTTAAAATCGAACTGGACTCTTCAAAACTTGCACTAAGAATAAGGATAAAGTAAAATTACTATCTGCTTTTATAACAAGTTGATGCAGGTAGTTTATCGCTCCCCATTCCGACGTTTAGTTCATTCAATTGAAAAACCCTTATTATTTATGGATGACCCAATATAATACTTTAAACTGATAAGAAGTTAAACAAATATATATAAGGCTGAAATTGGTGTTGTGGTGTTATTGGTTTCCTTTGTGCTATAGACTATGTTGTTAATAAGTTGGGTTCTGAATATTATATTTGCTTACCAAATTGTAATACATATGGTTTGGGGAAGTGTTTTTGTGGATGCAACTTTTCAACATAACTCAGATCTTGGCTTGTCATTGCCCTGTGTTCATATACAAATTTAGCATCTTGCACTTGTATTTACATGCATGCTTGAATGATCCCAATACATAATATTAAACCAGCTCTTATTTTCATATAACAAATATAACCAATTTAAAAGCAAGTGTTACCAACCAAACTTAAAGTAAATGTCACCCAACTAAAACACTGTTTTACTTGCTCTCCCTTTTCCTTTTGCCACTACCCTATGAATATTAGCCTTGTCTTTCCATTTTCCCCTCACTTTTCAACCTCTACTCTTCTTATTCTACTTCTCTCCATGATTCATTATCTCTTCTCACCTAATGAAATAATTCATAAAGATGTCTTGAAAATACATTGTTAAACACACTTACACTACAAGTACTAAGCTCCAACCACATGATGAACCCAAAAATATATAAAACTCTTATGAATCAAAATAACTTATGGTCTGACAAAGGCAGCAGAGCTGAAATATCATAGTCGGTGTCAACTATATTTTTGTATACACACACACAAAACAAGAATGCATATATATGGATATGTCCCCCTACACCATTTAGGCAAATGGTACATAAGTCCAGTGTAATACAATTACTTTTACTTAACAGATCCTGTTCTATTTAACATTATCCTGAGACAAATCAAAGAACAAATAGATCTATCATCTCCAAACAATATCTGGACAAATTTAATCAAAGGAAGCTAGACAAGACACCTATACCCAGATACATTTCAGTCAACAACAACTTGAATGGAAGATGATACAACAAAACTTGACTTTAAAATGTTTTAGCAGATTCTGGCAGTTAGTACTATTATGTTAGACATGGCCTGATCCAATTTTTGCTGAAACATGTCAAAGTTTATATATATATATATATATATATATTTCACTTTTGGATCCCTAGATATAACAATTCACACACACACACATATATATATACATAAGTGTATGTATATTTATACAAACACACACACATATACATACATATATGATGATGATCATCATCATCATCACCATCACCACCATCACCACCATCATCATCACCATTACTATCACCACCATCACGATCACCACCACCACCACCATCATCATCATCATCATCATCATCATCATCACTATCATCATCGTCATTTAATGTCCGTGTTCCATGCTAGCATGGGTGGGATGGTACCACAAAAGCCAACCAGGCCAAAGCCTGCACCAGACTTCTATGACTATTTTGGCAGGATTTTTACAGCAGGATGCCCTTCTGAACACCAACCACTCAGCAGAGTGGACTAAGTGCTTTTTATGCGGTACAAGCACAGGTGAGGTGAGTAGTGCTTTTTACATGGCACAAGCACAGGCGAGGTCAGTTTTGGCAGAGAATGAAAGAGAACTTGATATTATGTAAATAGAGGAATTAATCTGTAGATGTAATATGTGACAATTATTTGGTAGCTATGATAAAACTCCGGGTTTTGGATATCAGGGTGGAAATCCACGCCACCATCTCTTCAGTTATCCAGCAATCGGAAATATGCTATTTTTCTGATGGCCAGATAACTGAAGAGATAGCAGCGTGGATTTCCACCCCGACATCCGAAACTCAGAGTTTTATCATGGCTACCAAATAATTGTCACATATTAAATTTACAGATATATATATATATTTATATACATATATAAGGAATCTAATGCTCTTAGCTTAGTTTTTCCTTGGGGATGGCCAGATAGGAGCAATCTCAAGATTAATCAGCCAAAATTGCGAGGATGATCCAGTCCTTGACTGAAGAAAAAAGGCTTTGAATGACCTATCCGTGTATTTTTTGTATCGTCCATCTGGATGTTTTGTTGTCCCCTTTTGTATCACCTAGTGGTCCGGATGTTTTGTGCTCTTGTCTCATTTTTTATTTTATTATATATATATATATATATATATATGTATGCCACATAATTTTCAATACATATATGGCTATACATAAAAGATGGTTGTGTGCATTTTCACACTTACATAAATGCAATTAATATATTCATAAACCATTGCTATAGTTCATCATGCACATTTCTCATGTGCTTCATGAATTGTTTATACATTTACCTGTTAACACTAGTCTCAGTTGTTTTATACTGTCATCTATTACTATTCTTCTCATGTATTTATACTTTTACTTGTTACCATTGGTTCCACATGTTTAAACTGTAATTTATAACCACTGCTCTCATGTTTATACTGTTCCCACTAGTTTCATGCATTTTCTGTTATTCTTCCCACTAGTTTCATGCATTTTCTGTTATACTTCCCACTAGTTTCATGCGTTTTCTGTTATTCTTCCCACTAGTTTCATGCATTTTCTGTTATTCTTCCCACTAGTTTCATGCATTTTCTGTTATTCTTCCCACTAGTTCCATGCATCTTCTGTTATTCTTCCTGCTAGTTTCATGCTTTTTACTGTTCTCTGTTCCCACTGGTTTCATATACTTATACATCTGTCATTGACTACTTAGACTCATGTTTATACTGCCATTTGTAACCACAAACTGCTTTCATTTAATCTTTTATCTGTTCCCACTGGTCTCTGTCTTTTGCTACAACTGATTTTATGTTTTTATCATTTTACCTCTTAACACTTCTCTTGTGTGTTTATACATCTATCATCTGTTTTCACTATGCAAACATCAGTCCCCTCTGGTTCCATCAAAAAGGTCAATGGAGCTGAGCTCTGCCAATGACTAATGTTCAGTTTGAAATTTATACCAAGAACTAAATAGTTGTGAGGGTTTTTTTTTGTATAGTGTGCCCCCAAATTAACAACCTTTTCCAACAACCATTTTTCTGAATGTCCTGAAGAAGGGTTCTTCACCCCAAAATATAGAAATACAAAGTAAAACTGCAACTTTGTTCTGTTTTCTTTTCCTCTTGTAATTTAATTTTTACCATCTCACATTGTTTCAGATTTAGACAACTACATTCTTTAAAACATAATTTATGTTTGAAGTAGTAAAAAAAAAAAGCTGTCCATTTAGTTTCCAATTTAGCTTTGCTGCTGAATCAGACAAGTTTGTTGCAAAGTTAACATCCTTATAACCTTCATAATTCTTAGTGAAATAGTTATGAATAAATTACTCAGTAAATGTACAAGATTGTAGAATAGTTGTAGTAGAAAATTAAATTGTTTAGATATTAATTAATTCAGAGACACTATCCAGAAAATAAAAAGGAAATGCAATATTTAAATTAGTGTTAACATGTTTAATGGAAGGAGTAATAAAAAAGAAAGGTTAACTGGAAATATATGGTGAAAGGGAAAGAGAAAATATAAACTATATTAGTGACTAAACATGGCTGCAACAGCTAGAAAAGATGCGAAAAGCAATATTAGTCTTTGACTAATATTTTGTTTTTATTACTGTTTAGCTTTTTTATTACTCTGGGAATTAAATATGTTGACACTAATTCAACATTATTATTTGAGTGTTTCATGAACTTAAAACGTTTGAGAATCAGTATAATTATGAAGAGGTTTTGGAAAGGAAATCATTGGGCAATCTATGCATTGTACAAATGTTTTACTTGAGAGAGGTAGATAGATAGATAGAGGGGGGGAGAGAGAGAGAGAGAGAGAGAGTATAGGTGAGAGACAGAGGAGAGGAACAGGTAACAAATGAAAGTGTGATTGTGCTCAATAAGAAAATTGTCTGAAATAGCCAATGGCATTAATGCTAAGAGAGAAATAAACAGGAGACCCCATCTTGAAGAGAATTTTGACAGCAGTAAAAGAGTTTCTCTTGTGAAAAGCAAAGATTCTCATTGCAATCAGGTGAATGAAAAAGACTTAACATCAAGCATTGACAACATTTTTCAAGAAGTGGGCCACATGAGACATGGCTCATTTTCAGGTAGGTCACACTAATAAAAAAATAGAATTCGAGGTAATTTTTCGTTAGGTGTGCCATTCAGAATATCCCACAGGCTGCAGGTTGCTCATGATTCCTCTACATGATCGTTGGACATGCTAGAAACAGTAGACATATCTTACTTCAAGTTTCCCACTACCCTCCTCGAAAAATACGGGAGGACATGTTAGGTGATGTTTCCCTTGGCACTGTTCTAGTAAAAGCCTTTTTCATAGGTGGTGATGGAGGGTCACCTTTGATAATAGACTATTTTATCATAGGCTGGAATATCATTAACCATAGGGTGGATCATTTTTGACCCTAGTCTTTGATTATAGACTAGATCATCTTTAACTATGGTCTGGATCAATTTTAACTATTGAGTTGTGAAATTTGTGCTGTGGAGTTTGTGATGGGAAGTTTGTGATGCAGAGCTTGCGTTATGAAGTTTGTGTTGTGAAATTTGTGCTGTGGAATTTGTGTTGTGGAGTACGTTGTAGAGTTAGTGTTGAAAGTTGGTGTTGTGAGGTTTGTGTTGTGAAGCTAGTGTGGAGGAATTTGACTTGCAGAGTTAGTGTTTGAGAGAAAGGTTTGTGCTGACAGTGACAGCAACAATTTAGCTTCAGATGAAGGAAGCTGTTTCTGTTTAACCCCAGGTGATCTCTGCCAACACAAACCTGTGTTCAATGATAATACCCACTGATGACCATTCTATCTTTCATTTAAGTACAGTATATTCAGGATTATATTATTCAATAAGACAGTGAAGTGTTGTGTTATGAGGCTGATTTATATTATTATTTCTAACAGGTCTAGTGAACACATAGACGTTCTCTTGTTGCAGATGAAGTTGATGGTGGTAGTAGGGATGACGCTGACAACGATAATGATGATGATGATGTTGGTAACAGTGGTGGTGGTGGTGGTAGTGGTGAAAAGGATTGTGATGAGGCAAAAGTAACAAAGTGATGACTGTGATGATGTTAAAATACTGGTGGTGAAAACAATGGTGGTAATATGGGGATGGTTCTGCTTGAGTAGACCTTATGATCAAAGGATGTACAGACTGTGACTACACCTTCTTTTCAGGAGTGGCTGTGTGGTAAGTAGCTTGCTTCCCAGCCACATCATACTAGGTTCAGTCCCACTGTGTGGCAGCATGGGCAAGTGTCTTCTATTATAGCCTTGGGCTGACCAAAGCCTTGTGAGTGGATTTGGTAGATGGAAACTGAAAGATGCCTGTTGTATGTATATATATATATATATATTATATATATATATATATTCTTTTATTATTTTATTTGTTTCAGTCATTTGACTGTGGCTACGCTGGCCACTTATTCTATCAGCCCCTTTTGCCAAACTGTTAGGTTACGGAGATGTAAACACACCAGCATCAGTTGTCAAGCGAATATGGACAAACACAGATACAAAACATATACATACATACATATATATATGTATGTATATATGCATGTATTTGTGTGTCTATGTTTGCCCCCCACCACCGACAACTGAACTGATGTTGGTGTGTTTACGTCCCTGTAACTTAGCAGTCAGCAAAAAGGACTGATAAAATAAGTACTGGGCTTACAAAGAATAAGTCCTGGAGTTGATTAGTTCAATTAAAGGCAGTGCTCCAGCATGGCTACAGCCAAATAGCTGATATAAGTATAAGAATATATATATAGGTGCAGGTGTGGCTGTGTGCTAAGAAGCTTGCTTCTCATCCACATGGTTCTGGGTTCAGTCCCACTGCATGACACTTTGGGCAAGTGTCTTCTACTTTAGCCTCAAGCTGAACAAAGCCTTGTGAGTGTATTTGGTAGATGGAAACTGAAAGAAGCCTGTTGTACATATATATATATATATATATATATATGTATGTGTGCGAGTGTGTGAGTGTGTGAGTGTGTGTGTGTATGTATATGCATGCATGTGTGTATATGTTTGTGTGTGTGTATGTATATGCATGCATGTGTGTATATGTTTGTGTGTGTGTATGTATATGCATGCACACACACACATGCATGTGTATGTGAATATGTGTGTCCACATATGTACATAAATGTATATGCATGCACACACACACATGCATGTGTATGTGAACATGTGTGTCCACGTATGTACATAAATGTATACATGCATGCATGTGTGTGTATGTATGCGCATGCACACACACACATGCATGTGTATGTGAATATGTGTGTCCACATATGTACATAAATGTATACATGCATGCATGTGTATGTGAACATGTGTGTCCACGTATGTACATAAATGTATATCTGCATGCATGTGTGTGTATGTATGTGTGCGTGCGTGTGAGTGTATGTATATGCATGCATGTGTGTATATGCATGCATGTGTGTGTATGTATGCGCATGCACACACACACACATGCATGTGTGCATATATGTGTGTGTGTGTGTGTGTATGTATATGCATGCATGTGTGTATATGCATGCATGTGTGTGTATGTATGTGTGCGTGCGTGTGAGTGTATGTATATGCATGCATGTGTGCATATATGTGTGTGTGTGTGTATGTGTGTGTGTGTATGTATGTGTGCGTGTGTGTGTATGTATGCGCATGCACACACACACACATGCATGTGTATGTGAATATGTGTGTCCATGTATGTACATAAATGTATATATGCATGCATGTGTGTATATGTGTGTGTGTGTGTATGTATGTGTGCGTGCGTGTGAGTGTATGTATATGCATGCGCACACACACACATGCATGTGTATGTGAATATGTGTGTCCACATATGTACATAAATGTATATCTGCATGCATGCGTGTATATGTGTGTGTGTGTGTATGTATGTGTGCGTGCGTGTGTATGTATGCGCATGCACACACACACATGCATGTGTATGTGAATATGTGTGTCCACATATGTACATAAATGTATATCTGCATGCATGTGTGTATATGTGTGTGTGTGTGTATGTATGTGTGCGTGTGTGTGTATGTGTGCGCATGCACACACACACATGCATGTGTATGTGAACATGTGTGTCCACGTATGTACATAAATGTATATATGCATGCATGTGTGTATATGCATGCATGTGTGTGTATGTATGCGCATGCACACACACACATGCATGTGTATGTGAATATGTGTGTCCACGTATGTACATAAATGTATACATGCATGTGTGCATATATGTGTGTGTGTGTATGTATGTGTCTATGTCTGTATTTGTGTGCAGTGTGCTCATAATATGTATGTGTGTGTGCGTGTGTGCACACATGTATGTAGGTATTTGTATATATGTATGCACACATGTATGTGTATGCATATTTGTGTGTATGTGTGTGTCTTGCATTATACATATTGTTTGCTTTTTTTCTTTTCCAATTTTCATTTACTTTTTTGTAGTAGTAGTAGTAGTAGTAGTAGTAGCAGCAGCAGCAGCAGTAGTAGTAGTATTAGCAGCAGCAGCAGTAGTAGTAGTAGTAATAGTAGTAGTAGTAGTAGTAGTGGTAGTAGTAGTAGTAGTAGTAGTAGTAGTAGTAGTATTATTAGTATTAGTAGTGGTTGTCATTGTCGTTGTTGTTGTTGTTGTTGTTGTTAGTATCCTTCTTTTCATTTTGGTTGATTATCTCAATCGGAAAGAGGTGTGGTGTGCAGGCGGTGTGGAAGAGGTAGGATAGGCTGATGGGTGTGTGTAGGTGAGTGGGTGGGTGGGTGGGGGGACGAAGGAGAGCCTAGATTTAATGGCCAACCTTAATAGAATCAATTCCATTGTTATGGCATCACATTCCCTGCTGTTTAACCTGCACTGCACTCTCTCCCCCACCACCACCACCACCACCACCGTCACCTCATCACTCTCTCTCTTTCTCTCTTGCACGCTCTCTACTACTACTACTACTACTACTACTACTACCATTACTATCCTTCTTTCTCCTGCCTCTTCTTCTGTCACTCTACCCTCACCCCTCCCCCGCCGACACCCCACCAGCTTCCTTGTGCCATTCATCCATCTATCAAAAGGTTTATCAATCCTTTCATCTCTCATTCTAGGGATGATGATGGTGTGTGTGTGTGTGGTGTGTGTGTATGTGTGTGTGTGTGTGTGTGCATGTGCCTATATGTATGCATATTAACATACAAATGTGTGTGCATGCATATATATATATATATGTATGCATACATAAATTACATACATACACATGTGTGTGTGCATGTATATATATTTATGTATATATGTGTGTGTGAGTATATATATATATTTGTATTTATATGTATGTAGGTATGTATATATATGTATATGTACATGCATATATATGCGTATAATGATATATATACCTATATATGCATATACATGAATGTATATATATACATATATATACATACATGCATGTGTATTTGTATATATATGTATATACACACACACACACACAAATACATACATACATACATACATACATACATACACACATACATACATACATACATACATACATACATACATACATGCATGCATACATATACATACACTACACATATGTATGTAAGTTTATTTGTGAGCATATATATGTAATATTTATGTATTGATATACAGAGAGAAAACAAGGGAAATATATATATATATATATATATATATATATATATGTATGTATATATATATATAAATGTGAGTGTATATATAGATATATGCATATATATGCTCACACATGCCCAATATAATATATATATGTGTGTGTGTGTGTATGAGTGGATGAATGGTATTGTTTTTGATGTTGTTGTTTTTTGTTTGACTTGGGGCATAAACATTGCAGAATGGAATTCGATGAAAATATTTAGATATGTAGGGTTGTGGGGTTGGTCGGAGTAGATTTGTTAAAGATGGTAGTGGAGGAGGGTTGTTCCATCACAACAGAAAGGGAGGCAGTATTGTTACTATTTTCATTATTGTTATTTTTCATTATTACTGCTGCCATAATTGTTGTATCTTTTGGTAATTATAATTATTATTATTATTATTATTGTTGTTGTTGTTGTTGTTGTTTGTATTGAACAGTCGTGTTTAACAGAGCTCCTGAAAAAAAAAGATGGAATGTACTAAGTTTAATTAAACAGATGAAAATTGTTTTTAAGTGTTCAATTTTTATTCTGGGTTACTGACAAGAGGACTGCTTTTGGGGATTATCTAGCCCTTTCCCATATTTCCCTGAGGTGGAAAAAGATTTGTCATGTCATTTTTCTTTGACAGTATATATTTCTATCAGACGGTCATTTGTAACTATTTGCGTTTCAAAATGGCTACACCAGTTGTGGTAGGGAGAGAGATATCATAATAGTGGAGGCAACATGAAAAAGAAAAAATTTGAATGCCTGTGATAAGATGTTTCAGTCACGAAAATAGATTTGAAAAATAATTACCTACAATACATGGAAATTTTAAATCTAGCAGGCATGTAATAATGTGTGGATTACGAAAAAAAGTTATATAAAAATGAGAGGCGGGTGGAAAAATGCTGTGCAATAATGGAAGGACAAGTTTTACAATGTATAAAATGCATACAAACAATTATATAAAAAAAATTAAAAACATATAATACAACAAGCAATATGTAAAAACAAGACATAGTTTATTAAAGGAGCAAGCCCCCTACATGGGAAACTGCCAACTTTGTTGAACAGAGTATCTCACAATCTTGATTACACATAATTTTGATTCAAATATGATGAATCCAGAATCTTCCATGAGGAATCCTTGGGTCAGAGCAGGCAAATGAAGATGTGTATCCTGCAGTCATTTGACTAATGAAGTAAACATTATGGGAGCCCTTTATCAATAACCAATTTGTTCCTCTGTGATCTCTGCAGTCTGATGCCATTTCCTTCTTGAATAGTATCATATTAGGAAAGCCATTGCACATTTCAGATGTCTTTCATCAGTTCTTCGTTGCATATGCAAAGGGATATGAACTTAATTTCTTTTGGGAAGGAAATGTAATCCCTTGTAGAAGATACTTTTCTTCAATGGAAAGAAATTCCTTTTTATAGGAAATGGGCTCTTCTACACCTTTTAATTTTTTTTTTTATTTTGGTGGGATGAAGGTACTTTTTTGCATTTTATTTTGTCTTTTTTATTAATCCATTGCAAAGGTCTGCCAAGGACTTTCATCTCATCCCTGTTCTCATATGTGGAGGGGTGGTACTGCTGTGGGTGAAAGCTTTGATATCATCTACTTCCACTGGAACTTGCTGGTGCTATTGCTACTATTACTCACCCTCTTTTTCTTCCAAACTCTTCTGCTGTGAATGATCACTCTTAGAGCTTTTCTTACAGAACACAATCTTGAGATCCTTTTGTGGCCTTATGGAATCATATGGACTTGGATGCCCAAGGCGATCCTTCTTGACCCCCATCACCATGTCACCCTGTCACATCAGCTCTTATAGTAAACCTGCACCACAAAAGTAACTACAAACTACGGAATGACCAGCACCCTTCATAGTGGTCCTCATATTCCTTCTGCTTCCAACATGTGGAACTAATGTATGGGTTAATGTGCCATGGAGTGTCTGAAATTGCGCAAATGCCCCAACCTTAATTTTGAAAACAATGCTTTTTGTATTATATCCCACAATCTCCCAAAGAAGATTTCACTTTATGTAACTGTGAAAACTGCCACCAATTGCTCTTTGGGTGGGGTGACACTAAGAGAGCCTCTATGTCTTTGGCATGATATACGCATATTATTTTTCTTTCCTCTTGTGTCTTGTTGATAGATAGATCCTAGCAGAGAGGCGTATGTGTTCCCTAGCTAGATGGGATGCCAGCCCATCACAACATTACTCATTTTTGCCAGCTGAGTAAACTGGAGCAACGTGAAATGAAGTGTTTTGCTCAAGAACACAACGCGTCGCCTGGTCCAGGAATCGAAACCACAATTTTACAATCATGGTGCTGATACCCAAACCACTAAGCCATGCACCTCCACTTTAATCAGAATGCCTTATTATTATTATTTTTATTTTCATCTTTTACTTGTTTCAGTCATTAGACGGCAGCCATGCTGGAGCACTGCCTTGAATAGTTACATTAAACAGATTGACCCTAGTATTTATTTTTGAAGTCTGATACTTATTCTATCAGGTTACTTTTGCTAAACTGCTAATTTAAGGGATGTAAATAAACCAACACTGGTCATCATACAGTAGAGAATGGACAAAAACACACACATTATACAATGTGCATAGTGGGCTTCCACACAGTTTCTGTCTATTAAACTGACTTGCAAGGCATTCATCAGTTTGAGACTTGCTCAAAATGCTTCTCAGTGGGAGTGAATCCCAAATCACAAGGTGGAAAGCAAGCTTCATAATCACAAACACCAACACTAATATTGTTTGTCTTTCCTTTTTTCATTTTATTTATTTTATTTTTGTTTGGGATCTGCTTTGTCTTTTTGATCTTTTTTGCTAAATTTTGCAGTTGGGGAATCTTGTAGGAGGCAACCATTGAGATGAAATTACTTGGTAAAAGTTAAATGGAAGTATTTAAAATCTGTTCTTATTGTTATCAGTTTGAGGAAAGATTTTCTAAAATGTTCAATAAAAACATGCAGTACAAAATAAAATCCAAAATTCTTTGTATATATTTCAGTTATACTTGAAATATATACAAAATTCTTGGAGCAAGTTCAGGTACATCTGAATGAATCTGCAATCATTAACAATAATAACAACAATTTCTGAAATAAGTACAAGGGAAAAAGCAGACTTGATCTTGGCAAGATTTCAACTCAAAATGCAAAGATTAAAAACAAATATCACAAGATAGAATTTAATGATTATGCCAAATATATACAAGTTATTATCATGGAGGGGAGACAGCTATACTATTAACACTGGGAGCCAATAGGGCGGAGCCAGCCAAGGCTATGAGTGGGGATTGCACCCCTTCAACTTTGATAGACAGGAGATGGAACCTGAAGAAAAGTGAGAAGCTGATAGAGACAGCAGGAAAACTAAGGAGGGCTAGAAAAAGACTGTGCTCAAACTAGAGGTAAGAAAGAAGCTGGAAGTCTTGAAGAGACACCTACATTCCTAGAGTGCCTAAATTTTATAGTAATTTGAAGAAATAACAATCTACTAACAAGTAAAGGATCATTACTCATAGAATTAGGAACACATCAAAGCTCAGCTACATACATAGTGATTGCTTCAGCACCACAAATTATTCTTTTCTACTACAGGCACAAGGACTGCAATTTTGGGGGAGGGGGGGCCTGTCAATTAGATCAAACCCAGTATGCCACTGGTACTTAATTTATCGACCCTGGAAAGATTAAAGGCAAAGCCGACCTCAGTGGAATTCAAACTCAGAATGTAAAGACAGATGAAATACCGCTAAGCATTTCACCCAGCATGCTAACATTTCTGCCAGCTCGCCACCTTAGCACCACAAATTAAGCAGTGTGGTTCTCACGAACATTGGAGAATTCTTCAAACCGACAGTGGATGTACCATCACAAACACACACATCACCTCCACCACCACCACTATCATTGCCTCACAGCTACTATTCTAAGCACCATCTCACGCAACCATTCTGAGTACCATTGCAATCACATTCCATGAAATGAAATCTTCATACTATGATCATACTAGAAACTGAGCTTTTATCTTTTATCATTTGCTTGTTTCAGTCATTGGACTGCAAGCTTTGAGTGTATTGCTACTTATTACAGAAACAGCTGTAAGCTAATGTTGTTGATTATATAATTCCAGCTTCCTTGTCATTCAATTAATTCATATATATATATATATATAATATGCACACATATATATGTACATATTTATATATATATATTATATATATATATATATATATATATATAATATATATATATATATATATATATATATATATATATATATATATATATGTACATACATACATATATACTCACATTGCACTATACTCTTACATCCATAAATATACACACACCATCACACATGTATATGAATACATACACAAGCACACTTACTTACATATATGTATACACACACACATATCATATATATATATATAGGATGTCTATCCTTTGGTTATTGCAGTTAATTAATCCCATGATGTTACTGCATTAATCAAAACTGCACTAATTAAATATAATAATCAATGGGAAAATTATAATTGATTTCTGATTGATCATTATTGATTCTCGAAGTATTTAATTAATGGCGAAAAGTATATAATATGATACACTAATGAAAGTAAATGAAGCATATGCACATTAAACTGCGTAGTTTTATTTAGAAACTCATCAAAAATTAGTTGAACAGTTTTACATTCTTTTCATACATTTTAAGATAAAAAGAAACTTGATTTTCTAGATCATGACACTGTTGAATATTTCTATTGATGTCTGGGGATCCAAATCCATCAATCTTTTACCTAATTCTTGTGAAATCTTGAAATATTCTATTAAGTATTTTTTTGTTGTTGTTGTTGTTTTTGTTTCTTTTGATCACGTTCATCTCCGACAAATTTGTTTGTCTTTCTTTTTTGTTTTTTCGTTTTTTTTTTGTTCATTTTTACTTTGTTTTGAGTACGTCGTAACCAGAGTCTTTCAAATGTGAATCCACCGAATAATTTTTCTTTTTCTTTTTTTTAACATTCCACTACATCGACATCTTGAAAACCTAAGCCTTCTTCAGTAAGAAAATAAATTCAATCACATTCTTTGTCATTGTCATCACCATCATCATCATCATCATCGTCATCGTCATTACCACTACCATCAACATGATCATCAACCTGATAATCATCATCATTAGCACCACCATGACCACCACCATCATCATCATCATCATCATCATTATCACCATTACCACCATCATCATCCTCCTTATCATCATCCTCACTACCACAACCACCACAATCTCCATACTACCATTGCCTCATCACAATCGCTACCACCACCACCACCACCACCACCACAATTCATCATCATCAGCAGCAGCAACAGCTATGTCCTTCCTGTTGCTAACCCTCACCTGTTCCAAAGCAAAGTAGTACTTGCCCCCATGGCCAGACATGTTCTTGCAGAATATTGGAAATGAATGAGTAACTGCTTCTATAACTGGGACACTTGTTTACAACGATCATGTGATGTGAAAACAAAGAGAAACAAGCATACACACATCATCATCATCATCATCATCATCTTTTAATGCATCCGCTTTCCATGCTAGCATGGGTTGCATGATTTGACTGAGGATTGGTGAACCAGATGGCTGCACCAGGCTGCAATCTGATCTGGCAGAGTTTCTACAGCTGGATGCCCTTCCTAAGGCCAACTACTCCGTGTAGCAGGTGCTTTTACATGCCACCGGCATGAGGGCCAGTCAGGTGGTACTGGCAACGGCCTTGCTCAAGTGTTGTGTTTTATATACCACCTGTACAGGAGCCAGTGCAGTGGCACTGGCAATGACCTTGTTCGAATGTTTTTCAGATGCCACCGGCACAAGTGCCAGTAAGGCGATGCTGATATATTTAAAGTGCTACTCTGAAACTGAAAGTAGCAAGAAACTGCAGGAGTGGCTGTGTGGTAAGTAACTTGCTAACCAACCACATGGTTCCGGGTTCAGTCCCACTGCATGGCATCTTGGGCAAGTGTCTTCTGCTATAGCCCCAGGACGACCAATGCCTTATGAGTGGATTTGGTAGATGGAAACTGAAAGAAGCCTGTCGTATATATATGTATGTATGTGTGTGTGTGTTTGTGTGTCTGTGTTTGTCCCCCTAGCATTGCTTGGCAACCGATGCTGGTGTGTTTACGTCCCCATCACTTAGCGGTTTGGCAAAAGAGACCGATAGAATAAGTACTGGGCTTACAAAGAATAAGTCCCGAGGTCGATTTGCTCAACTAAAGGCGGTGCTCCAGCATGGCCGCAGTCAAATGACTGAAACAAGTAAAAGAGTAAAAGAGTAGCAAGAAACTGACCCAATTAAAATTAAATATATTATTAACCACAACTATGATATTGAATATTATTTTTTTTTTTTCTGACAGTTAACTTTAAACAGTAATATATTTAGAAGATTGTTTGTTATGGCTGGTCGGAGAGTCACCATTAGATTTGCACCTATAAAATGCTTAGGTGTATAGGCAACTTGTCAGACTCAAAGAGCCATTGAGTCTGATGAGTCATCAATACAGCTAAACATTTTATAGGTGCAAAACCAACGCTCACTGTCTGACCGGCCACAACAAACAACAATATAGATATACATAGATACATAGATACATACATACATACATTCATACATACATACATACATACATACATACATACATACATACATACATACATACATACATATATACACACATACACACACACACATACACACATATATGTATGTATATATATAAAATCATAAATGACAGAGAAATAGTTTAATGAAATTTTATTTAGAAATAAGAAAATTCTATTATCATGACAAGTTGTTTTGTAACTTAAAAACATGTAAACAATTTATAATGTTATATTTAATAATAAATAAATGACTGACATATTCTGCATTAATGTAAAATGCAAAAAAAATCTTTCAAAATAATAGTATTTAGCTTCCTTTCACCTGAGGATGTAGCTTAAATTCTGCATTATTTTGAAGGACTTTTTGAATTTTGCATTAAAGCAGATATGTAAGTAATTTATTTATTATTTAATATAATAATATAAATTGTTTACATGTTTTTAAGTTATGAAACAATTTGCCATGTTATTAGAACTTTTTTTTATTGTTAAATAAAATTTCATCAAAATATTTCTCTGCCATTTATAATTTTATATTCTCTGTATCCTTTTCTCTTGCATATTACTATATATTCTATATGGTTTGTACAATGATACATTAAGGAACTTTTTTATTGGTACTACTGGATTACTTGGATCCATATATTGTGACTTAAATATATATATATATATATATATATACGCGAGAAAGAAGCAACAAGAATGGATAGGTTTTTAGTACGATCGTTTCATACAAGGACAGGTTTTATTAAAAGTTGCAAAGATTACAGCATATAACGAGTCCCGTACTCATCAGCTAAAATACATGTAAGTTCTCTAGACATCCTAGTGTTTGAGGCTATACTCATGAAGTAATGTAGATAATTAAACAGATTTCTAAAGTTCATTAAAGTTCTTTAAAGATGATGTACAGTCTTATCACAGAATTTAAAAAAGTTTTGATAGCATCACAGAGAAGGTGACCTAATCCATATGAATTTCCATATGAATCCCTTCTCTGTGATGCTATCAAAACTTTTTTAAAATTCTGTGATAAGACTGTACATCATCTTTAAAGAACTTTAATGAACTTTAGAAATCTGTTTAATTATCTACATTACTTCATGAGTATAGCCTCAAACACTAGGATGTCTAGAGAACTTACATGTATTTTAGCTGATGAGTACGGGACTCGTTTATATGCTGTAATCTTTGCAACTTTTAATAAAACCTGTCCTTGTATGAAACGATCGTACTAAAAACCTATCCATTCTTGTTGCTTCTTTCTCGCTTATAATCACCCCACATTACTGTATTGTTAAATCAGTATAGTTTTTTTTGGTGCATCTAAGTTAGGTACCATATTCAAGTAAATTCTTTTAAATTAACTTGAATCTTTATTGCTCTTTTATATATATATATATATATATATATATATATATATGTATGTATGTATATTTATATATATATATGAAACAATTAAAATGAATATGGAGACTGGTACATTCTGAATATCTCTAATTTTAATTTCTAGTTTTACAGTTAGTTATACATCATGACTGGTTTGTAATCCTGTGAAGTGAAACCAGGATTTACGCATTAGGAAGAAGTACAGCAGGATAGCCCACCCAAAGCCATCCTAAGTGCTCCTTCCTACTGAATGTGGAGCCCAGGCTATACCTAACTGTTTGTTTGCTGCCCACCGGGATTTCTATCTAGTTATCATATATATATATATACACATATACATACACACACGCATATACACACACATATACACACACATACACATGCATATAGGTTTGATAATGGCAACAAGAAAAATAGAACTCAAATCATGTTATTAATAATTGACAGGTGTTACACACTAACTCAAGGGCCAAGTGTTTCATGCATTAGAACTCATCAAAACTTGAGTCACTCTATAACTTCTGCCAATTATATATATATATATATATATATAGGTACACACACACATGCACACACACACACACACAAACACACACACACACAAGCACACACATATAGACAAGTAGACAGACAGATAGACATACATACATACATACATACAGACAGACAGACAGATAGATAGATTTATACTAACAAATGTATCTACATACATATCTTAAAAAGTCCTAGATGTGATTAAGAATTATTTGAACGTAAACACATTCCTTTTTGGTTATATAGAAAATAGAAAAGAGGAAACTTTTTACAGACCATTTTTGGAGTTTATTGTCCACTCCTCTGAGGATGATTTTTTTTCCAAATCATTAGCAAAGAATGTTCAGCTCAATATAAAACAGTCAGGAATTAAGCTATCACAGTAGTGGAAGTATAATTTGCATACTTGTCTTTTCATAGACATTGTTCTTCTCTTGGTTTACTCAGACTCTTCTAGATTACAATCTCAGACTACATATTTTATTGCATTATTCAACAAACCAATTTTTGTGCTCCTGCTTCATCCTTCTTCCACTACTGTAGGAGTGACTGTGTGGTAAGTAGCTTGCTTACCAACCACATGGTTCCGGGTTCAGTCCCACTGCGTGGCACCTTGGGCAAGTGTCTTCTACTATAGCCTTGGCGGACCAAAGCCTTGTGAGTAGATTTGGTAGATGGAAACTGAAAGAAACCCATCATATATATGTATATATATATATATATATATATATATATATATATATATATATATATATATATATATATATATGTATGTGTGTGTATATGTTTGTGTGTCTGTGTTTGTCCCCCCAACATCACTTGACAACCAATGCTGGTATGTTTATATACCTTTAACTTAGCGGTTCAGCAAAAGAGAGTGATAGAATAAGTACTAGGCTTACAAAGAATAAGTCCTGGGGTCGATTTGCTCGACTAAAGGCAGTGCTCCAGCATGGCTACAGTCAAATGACTGAAACAAGTAAAAGAGTAAAAGAGAGAGAGTACCTTTAATTCATTCCATTCCACTTTCCTGTCCACTTTCACATGATGTCTAACTCCAATTCTACATGTAATTCTACCCCCTACAATTGTATGTGCTTTTGTTAGTCTATCTCTGACCCCGCCCCATGCTCCAAACTTAAAACCTTTCTTTCATCAGTAAAGGTATCCATTTCATACCCCCTAATCAGTAGCAAGTATCTACTTCATGACCTCTCATCAACAGGCTTATCCAATTCATACTTTCCAATAATGAGTTCCAGACATACTGCCAGTGTTTCATGATTCCCATGTCAAGCAAAACCGATCCCTGATTTCTATGGCTCTCCACCCAACACCAAGCACTTCTGATTACTTCACAGGCTTTGCTTGCCAACCATCGCACTGGATGCTTTGCCCTGGTCAGCTTACCATTTCAGACTTGGTTACAGATTTATGCCAGCATCAGGTTCAAGCAAATCCAATGCCTCAATATTACCTAGGTTGATTCTTCCTCATTCTACTGCCTCCAAGATGGCCCCAAGGGCAGCACCATGGTGGCACATGCACCAGTCTCTACAAAGGATTTGACAGCATTCTGAATCCTAATTCCACTTCCAAGTATCTTCTGATTGTGCTCCATAATCCACTGGTCATCTACTTGAGCTTACGTTATAGTCTACACACCACCGCAATATATTTCCTCCCCCAAATCCATAAATCCATTCACTCCAGCAACCCCAAACATTTCACCTGTAACTGCCCTACCCAATTCTGTTCTAACTGTCTCACGTATACATATGCCAGCTATTTTCTGTCACACATAACAAACATAAAACATCAACACAATTTAGCAAAAAACATCCATTCATTTGTACATACAAACGAACACAAGTATCCTGAATCAAATACATGTACATCAAATACATGCATGCAAACACAATATACTTCTAAACGTACACACACACACACACATGTGAATACATGATAGCATTGACCTCATATGCAGAACAAACGTTTACATACAAAAGTCTACATTTGTCATTGACATAAACATACATACACACTTGAAATACACTCATGCAAAAAAACACAAACATACAAACACACACACACATACACATACACATGCACAAACGTACACATACACACACGCACACATGCACACATACACGCATGCACACACACACACATGCATGCACACACACACATGCACACACACGCACATGCACACACATGCACACACACACACGCACACACACACACACTAAACATTCTGACATGAATTCTCATGCCTACTATTTTCTGTGCCACTATAATATTATCAACATCCCCACAACTCAACTAATACATGCACACACACTCACACACACACACACACACACTCACACACATACACTCACACACACGCACACACATACACTCACACTCACACACACATCTACTATTGATACAAGGACACACTAGCATAATATACACATACATACCAAACACACACACACACATACATGTCTTATGGCTTGCACACAAAATAACATACACATACAGACTCCAAAGACACAAATACATACATACATATACGACAGGTGATGCTGAGAAACAATCGACATTGCCTCCCTTTGAGAGCTCTTTGATGTCGAACACCACATTTTCATTTTCTCACTTTTGCCTCATTCAGAAATATGCCTGTCTCATAAATGCTTCTAGATTAAATCACTATTTTTTTCTTTTTACTTTTTTACTCCGATTTTTTCATTCATTTTTCCTGTGTTTTTGCCATATTTCTCTTTTTCTTTCTGTTGATGGCCAAGTAAATCCGAAACGTCAAACTTTTCTTTCCTTCACTCAGTCAACATCAAACTAATACCAATTTTTATTGTTGTTTATTGCCTGTGCTGTTATTACACATTTAAATATGTACATTAAATATATACAGTTTGTATATGTGTGAGTGTATACGTGAGCATGTATATGAGTGTGTATATATGTTTGTGTAATGTGTGAATGTGTGAGTGTGTTTGTGTGTGTGTGAACATATTTGAAAACATTTCCCCCCTGCTTATTTCATATATATATATATAGATAGATAGATAGATAGATAGATAGATAGATAGATAGATAGATAGATATAGTGTATATATACATGTATGTATATATATATATATAGATTTATATTATATATATATATATATGTATATGTATATATATGTATATATATATGTACACACATCATATATATGTGTATGTGTGTGTATGTGTATACTTGCATACACACACATAGATACATGTTCATATAAATCAACTTAGAGAAAAATGCTTTCTCTTCAATCTATTTGACAAAATATCTATCCCACATCCCCTCCTCTCAACCAGCACAAAAAATACATACAATCATGTAAATAGAATACAAATATAATTTATAATACAAGAATGCAAAATAATAATAATAATAATAATAATAATAATAATAATAATAATAATAATAATAATATAGCAATGATAATAATATGAATTCAAAAATACATAAATTTAAATCTAATACAAGCCAATATAAGACACTGGTTTTCTTTGAATTACTTTATAATATTTGAAAAAAAAAATCAGTCATTCAGTAGTTTTGATGTATCTTTTTTTTGTTGTTGTTGCTATTGATGTCGTTTTTTATTTCCTTTTTCTTGTGGTGGTGGTGGGTTCGGTTTTCATTACTTTAACAATAAGCAAGCAAGAAAATTAAACTAAATTATGAACAAGCAACAATGAAATAAACCGAAATGGAAAGGGATGAAAGTACATTTATATTTTTTATTGTTGTCGCTGTTGTTGTTGTGCTCTTCTTATTTATTTCTTATTTATTGATATTATTATTGTTGCTGTTGTTGCTGTTCTTGTTAATATTATTATTATTTATTATTATTGTTGCTATTGTTAGTATTATCAGTATTATTTATATAATCTTATTTTGTCAATATAACTTTTTCTATTTATTTTTGCGAGTTCATGTCTAGTTTTTTTTTTTTGCATGTGCATTTTTTTTTGTTGTACATAAGGGGCCTTCCATTTTGCTACAGAGGTTAGTGCTGTAGCTGTTGTTGTCTTATGCCAATTGGCTTATTTGCTTTGGCTGTTGGGATGCTTGGTTGCATGATTAGCTAGCTAGCAAGCTTGTTTGCTGTTTTAGTTTCCCCGAGAAATACTATATTCATGTATTCATGTGTACTTGTTTTAATCTTTTTTTACCCTAATTTTAATGTATTCCAATTTTTAAAAATGCCTTTTATTTTCTGAATTTTTTAAAATTTACAATTTTCAATTATTCTTTAAATTTAAAAGTTTTTAAACTTATTAAATTTTTTAAATTAAAAAATAATTTTCTTATTGATGTTGATGTTGCAGTTGTTTTGCTCTAGTTTACATTTTTGGTTTGTTGGCTGCTTCTCTAGCGAGTTGGCGAATGGCTCAGCTGGTTTGTTTGCTTGTTGGGTTTGCCTAAGAGGTAAAGAGAGTATTCATATATTCAGTTCTAATTTTGCTTTTAATTTTAGTTCTTTTAATTACATTTGGCTTTCAATTACCAATACTGCTGATTGTGTGTGCTTATTTGAATGTATGTATATGAGTCAATGTGTGTGTATGCATATGTGTGTGTGGGTGTGTGTATGTACATATATATATATACATATTTATGTATGCATAGAGAGAGAGATAGAGACAGATAAATAGAAACGTGCGTGCGTATATATATTTATATATGCGTATATACATATATGTCTTTGTTTTTTGTTTATGTGTGTATGTGTGTATATATATATCTATGTGTGTATTGATGTATGTTTGTATTTAATTATATATCTATATATATATATGTTTGTGTGTGTGTGTGTATGTGTGTGTATAGAGAGAGAGGGGGAGTGAGAGAGATACAAGTGTGTGTGTATATATATATATATATATCTATACACAAACTTATACACAAAATATATGTCTTTGTCTATGCTTGTGTGTATATATATATATTTATGTGTGTGTCTTCATATATCTGTATTTGTGTTTAACTATGAATGCAAGCATTCATGTACTTTCACACGCCTGTGTGTATTGATGTATGTTTGTATTTAATTCAGTGTGAATATGTGTGCATGGTTCTTTATAAATGTGTGTGAATTTGACTTCTTTTGTGTATATATGTCTGAGCATTCAGTTCAGTTTACTTTCTATTTTTATATAATTTATTTTATAATTTTGGTTTCATTTTTTAATGTTTAAACTTTTATTTTAAATTTGGCAAGAAAATAAACAATTTGAAATATAAAAAAAAATGAATTTTCAAAATGGAAGAAAATATCCAAAGAAAAGAAATCACAGAGAATTCTTCAATTTTTTTTTTTTGTATTACCCAAATTTTAATTAAATGTACACTATCATTCTTCAGCTTTGTCCATGTAACTTTATATACACACACACACAAACACACACAAACATACCCACACACAAACACAAACATGCACACACAAACACACACAGACACACACACACAAACACACACATACATAAACACATACACACTCAAACACACACACACATATACAAACACACACACACAAACACACACAAACACCCACAAACACACACACAAACACACACATACATAAACACACACACACTCAAACACACACACACATACACAAACACACACAAACACACACAAACACACACATACACACACAAACACACACAAACACACACACACACACACACACACACACACATACACACACACACACACACACACATACAAACACACACACACATACACAAACACACACATACACACACACACATACATAAACACACAGACATACACATGCACACACACAAACACACAAACACACACATGTGTATATGATGATAATGGATCTTTGGTATTTCTCAATGAGGCTTCAGTTGTTCTATTGAGTGAAATATCAGCTCCTGAATTTACCCGTAAGTGGTTGAGCATTCCAAAAACACCTGTACCCTTAACACAATGTGCTGGCCGAATCAGTAGGATACAGTGTGTGACAATGCTATACATTTTGAAGTGTTATGTTTTGAATTCTCCACCCATTATAATGCTTCTCCCTCCTCTCATGTGTTATGCCTGTCACTCCCCCCTCTGTTCCAGTGTCGCAGACTAACAACCAATATCATATCTCTCTTGCCCTTCCCTGTATCAATTTTAAAAACACCTGGTGCATGCCACCCACCAACCAACCTCAACTCGTGTGCATCCCGCTCTCTTTCCCAGTTCATGGTTCTTGCCCCATCCACCCAACACCCCACCTGTTTTGGCAGTTGCCTCTCCAACCCTCCTTCATCTTGCCATACAATCTTGCAAACTCCTCATCCACCCTCTTCTACTCAGTTTGTGCCTTGTGAGGTAACCTGAGCATTTTGTCTACACACACACATATATCAAACCGTCCAACCCATGCCAGCATGAAAAGCAGACATTAAACGATGATGAAAATGATGATGATGATATATATATGTGTGTGTGTGTGTATATATATATATATGTATGTATATATATATATACATATATATATATAATAATATAAATAATATATATAGGCGCAGGAGTAGCTGTTTGGTAAGTAGCTTGCTTACCAACCACAAGGTGCCACGCAGTGGCACCTTGGGCAAGTGTCTTCTACTATAGCCTCGGGCCAACCAAAGTCTGGTGAGTGGATTTGGTAGATGGAAACTGAAAGAAGCCCGTTGTATATATGTATATATATATGTTTATGTGTCTGTGTTTGCACCCCCAACATCTCTTGACAACCGATGGTGGTGTGTTTACGTCCCTGTAACTTAACGGTTCGGCAAAAGAGACCGATAGAATAAGTACTAGGCTTACAAAGAATAAGTACTGGGGTCGATTTGCTTGACTAAAGGCGGTACTCCAGCATGGCCGCAGTCAAATGACTGAAACAAGTAAAAGAGTAAAGTGTAAAGAGTATGCATATATATATACATACATGTACATACTTACATATATATGTATATACACATGCATATATGAGTACAGGATTTCAAAAAGCGTAAGCAACTGCATCCCACATTATTAGACAAATCAACCTTCTCTCAATAAATAAATGTATAATTCATTCAAAACCAGTTGTTTTTCTACTGACTGTCAGCAACACCTATCTGTGCATATTCTGTTAAAATAAATCAGATCTGCACAGACACCAAAAAGTTGTGCCCATTTTTTTTATTGCGTAACATTTTCATTGTCACAAATTATTAGGCAAGTATAATAAAAATGATGTTTGAGTCAAAACAAACATTTATTTAATTCAACAGTAAACGTTTAATAAAAACTTATTCTTAAAGGACTTAATGGGAAATACAATAATACGTTTGAATGGAAATAATCATGGGATTAAGATGTCATACAACTCTTAGTGTTTGATGTATGATCTTCCACATTCAATAACCTTCCTTACGTTCTAATTCATTAAATTTGTCAAGGTGTTGATACCTTCTTATATATTCTTATATATTCTTCTTTGAGCAGCATCTACAATAGCATCCCAGAGAGCAACTTTACTTGGAAATTGCAGTCAGTTTTGGTAAATGTGCCTCTTCAGGGGAACAAGGTGGCCACTCCATCAAACGACCTCCAGAGAAACCTATTTGCTGCAGGTATTCCTTAGAATTCTTCGCTGCATGAGACGGGGCATTATCTCGCATGAAGACCAGCTTTCTCTTGAATGAAAGTTTTTGCTTTTTGAATGATGCTATCCCAAAATATCCCAAAATATGACCTGATCTCCCCTCCTGTTGGTGTCTCAACCGATGAGGATGGTTCCTGCTGATTGATACCGAAACTTTACTCCTGCCTTCTGATCCATCAAGAGTAGCATGACATTCGTTAGTGAACAGAACTGTTGAAAAATCTATTTTAATATATTCTTCACCCATTTCAATCTTTTCTGCTCATGAACAGCATTCAGAGGGAGCCTTGTAACAGGTTTAACATTTCTGGCTACTTACTTCAAGAGGCAACACCTGGTAATTTTTGATACGTCTTCCCTGCAACAACATTTGAAGACTTCTCTACTTGTCAGGCATGGGTTCTACACAACTTCCCTTTTCATACATAACAAAATTCGATTCAAAGCAACCCTTGACTTACCCTTGTCTGCCCTCAACCGAAATAAGAGACTGTGCAAATTTCTTCACTGTTCAGTGATCTCTTCCCAGTATTTCTATGGTTGTTTTTCCTTTTCTAAGCTCTGACACGATGGTAGACTTCTCATTCGAGGTAAGATCACATTTCTAACCCATAACGACAAGTTAGGCACCTGCCTAATAATTTGAGACAGCAGAAATGTTGCTACTACACAATAGTGGCTGCTGTTTGTTTTCGTTTGTGCAGATCCGATTCATTTTAACAGAATGTGCGTAGGTAAGTGTTGCCAATAGTCAGTGGTGGGGAAAACAACTGGTTTTGAACAAATACACATTTATTTATTGAGAAAAGATTGGTTTGCCAAATAATGTGGAACACAGTGTGTGTGTGTGCATATATATATAAGGATATATATATATATATATCCTTAAATCCTTAAAAATGTTTCAGCCCGAAGGCTGCAGCCATGCTGGGGCACCACCGCTGAAAGGCAAAGTTGGACCCCGGCGGAATTTGAACTCAGAACGTAAAGACGGACGAAAAGACACTAAGCATTTCGCCCAGCATGCTAACGATTCTGCCAGCTCACTACCTTATATATATATACATATATAATCATGCATACACACATTCATATACCCATCCACTCTCAACTTCCCCACTTCATGGTTCTTGCCTCATCCACCCTTCAGCCCAACCTGTTTTGGCAGTCTGTCTCCCCTACCCTCATTTATCTTCCCATGCAGTCTTACAA
>NC_043014.1:32247099-32274599 GCF_006345805.1 Octopus sinensis
CAGAAATAAACATATGCATAAATATTTATTCATTTGCTTAGCATTTCATGTTATTTTTGAGATTAATTTGTTAAATTTTTATTCCTTCTTTCGGCATGTTTATTGAGTAATCTAAACACATACACACAAACACTTATACGCACCACACACAATTTACATAATTACATATTTTATCCTTTTTTTTTCATCAGTATCTAGTACCCTTTACCACACCTTCCACATCCTTCAATTTTAATTTCAAGAGATAAGTTAAAAGAGATAATTTACTTGTAGTATGATTAATAATCAGAGTGATTTACAAGTAGTTAGTTTTTAGTTTAGTCTCAGTACAGAGCTCTCTGGGCTTGTACCTTGTTGTGAGTGAGTTTGGTAGACAGAAACTGTGTGGAAGCCCATTATATATGTTGCAGTATTGCAGCAGCTTGGGGCTACAGGGGGCTACAACTGAACAACATCCTGCCAAGGAAACTAAGGCATCTGCAGCAAAGATGTAGAAATGCTCAAAAAGCACCAGGACAAATTTCTAACTGAAATCCCAGATGAACCCATGTCACAGCAGGAAGCCCCAAAGAAGGGTAACTCTGTCTAACTTGCTTCTTCGCTAAAGACAGTACAGAAAGTAGACCCTAAGATGCTGAAAGGCAGTGCTCCAGCATGGCCCCAGCCTCAGGCTGAAACCACTAAGAGAATAAAAGAATATATATACATACATATATATACACACACACACATATATATATGTATATATACATTTATACATGTACACACACACATACATATATATATTATATATATATAGATATATATATATATATGTATTATAGTTTATTATATATATACATATATTTATTATATTTAATGTAGGATAAAAGTTTTTCGAAAAAAAATTGTATCAATGGCCAGCATATTAAGAAATATCTTTAAAGGTTAAATTTATAAATAAGGGCAAACATAAAAATTTCGATATGGTAATAATGGAATTTTTTAGAAATTTCTGTCAGCCTTTTTTGAGTAGCGTGTGTATTGTGAAAAAATTATATGGTTATGGACAAAGTGTCTAATTTCGGCATATTTGGCATTAGAAATTTTTTCGTTTGCCCTTATTTATAAGTTATATTTATTATATATATATAATGTATGTACATACACACATATGTATATACATTTTGCTGTTTTAAGGATTCTGTTTTCTAGTACAAATTTGAGTAGTCTTATTGCTTTTTTTGTTGTTTGGTTTAATATTCAGTAACTGTTTATGGTATTTAATTAGTTTTATATGGAAATTTTATATATCTGTTTTTATTTATTACATCAAAGGTTTTAATGACATTAGAATTATTGAGCTAGATTGTAATTAGTTAGTAAGTTCTAGTGATCTTGTGGCATATAGCTATCTGTTTGTTTATCTATCTTTCTGTCTGCCTATCTGTCTGTCTATCTATCAGTCTATGTATCTGTCTGTCTGTCCATCTATCTATCAATCTATGTATGTGTACACATTTTTATAAATACGTACATGCATATATATATATATATATATTCTTATCTATATAGCTAGCTATCTAGCTGTATAGTTACATATATACGTATGCATATAGGGAGAATTTTCAAAAAAAAAGCAAAAGACGAAGACAGGTGGTGTAGACAACAAATAGATGTATTAGTATAATGCTCGGGAAATGAAAAAGTCTTGAACGTTTTGAGCCTATGCTCTTCCACAGAAAGAAACAAGGAGAGAAAATAAAGAATGTGTAGTGGCTAACAATCTATCATGGCAAATACCAGACAGAAGGGTCAAACAGGAGGGCTAGGGGCAGAAGGGGAGATAATAAAGTAGTGGTAATCCCGAAACGAAGGTGTGCATGCATGTGCATAAGAGAGTTTGTACATGCATGTGGAAGAGGGCTGGTGATCTTGATGTGTGCGTGCTTGTGTGTTGTGATGTGATGTATTGTGTGGTATTGTGGTGTAAGGTGTAGTGGTGTGTGGTGTGGTGTGATGGTATTGGGAGGTGGGGGAGGCGAGAGTGGGGAAAGCAAGGGTGGGGTATATATATATATATATATATATATATATGTTATTTACATTATTTACATTTGACAGATATTTGTCCTCATCTTGTATGTTGTTAACACAACATTTCGGTGTTGGACGATTTGACTGAAGTCTAAAGAACCAGATGGCTGCACCAGACTCCAATCTGATCTGGCAGAGTTTCTACAACTAGATGCCCTTCCTAATGCCAACCACTCCGAGAGTGTAGTGGGTGCTTTTACGTGCCACTGGCACGAGGGCCAGTCAGGCAGTACTGGCAATGGCCACGCTCAAATGGTGTTTTTTTTATGTGCCACCTGCACGGAGACCAGCTTGTTGCTCTGGCAATGATCTCACTTGTATGGTACACTTAACGCTCCACTAGCATGGATGCCAGTCATCGAATTTGATTTCGATTGTATGCATATATATATATATAATTATATATATATATGTATATATATAATGTATATATATATATATATATATAATTATATATATATATATATATATATATTGTATATATAATATATATATATATATATATATATATATATATATATATATATTCAACAATATTAAGGAATGGCCCTGATAGGCCATTCGACCCACTAGAAAGAGCAGTCAAACTCAAACCGCTAAATAGTTGTAATTCTGAAATCAAAGGAGAAATAAAAAATATTTACCCTTATCATCTTTGATATATATATTATATATATATATATATATATATATATGTATATATATGAATCAAAACAGTTTGATTCAAGCTCCTTAGTATGCTTGAAACTCATGAGTACCAATGAATTTAAATCAAACTGTTTTGATCCATACATATAACTCCCAATAAATTTGTTAAGTGTCCTTCTTTCGTTTGTCCACTCACTCACGTATATATATATGAGTATGTATGTGTGTGTGTGTATAAGTATGTATATGTGTATGTATGTGTGTGTGTGTGTGTGTGTGTGTGTATGTGTGTGTGGTGTGTGTGTGTGTGTGTGTGTGTGTGCACATGTGTGTAATTGCATCTTTGCCTATATGTTCCTTATTTTCCACTTCTGCCATTTTGCTGCAGTTCCAACACCATTTACCAATTTTTCCCTACAGATTCTTTAATCTAGCAGCATTGCTTCCCCACCTTCCATAACCGACCCATCTTGTTTGGCAAGCCTTCTATTCTTCAAATAAATTCCTCATATCCACTTTCAGCTCCAATTTCCTCACTCTTAGGCACAGTGAGTAAGCAACAAAACATTATTATTCTAAAGTCCTTAAGGCAAGTTAATTTTACCGTTTCTCCAAACTTCATATTGATTAATTTTGGCTGACACAGACTGTCACCATTTTCCTTGGAATCTGGAATTCAGTCTGCTCTAATGTTATATTAATAAAGCAATTAGTTATTGTTGATTTTGGAATTTGCTATGAAGGACCTATGGTCAAAATTTGGGTAGGTCAGCAAACTAATTGTAAAAATTTTTACTGCTCCCATCTGTCTATCTGCTCGTCCATTTGTCTGTTTGTCTATCTGTTTGTCTGTTTGTCTGTCTGTCTGTCTGTCTGTCTGTCTGCCTATCTATCTATCTATCTATCTATCTATCTATCTATCTACTATCTATCTATCTATCTATCTATCTATCAATCTGTCTGTCCATCCATCTATCTATCATTTATTGGTCTATCAATCTGTCTATCCATTCTCTCTCTCTCTCTCTATCGCTCTCTCTCTCTCTATCTATCTATCTATCTATCTATCTATCTATCTATCTATTTATCGATCGTTTTTTTCTTTCCTTTTTATGATCCCTTTTAATCAAAAACCTACCCCACTTTTTTTTCTCCCCAAAAAGAAAAGCTCTACTTTGTAATTTGTCCCGTCTGTGTTCAGCCCTGTGTGGCCAATACAGAAACATATCTATCTATCTGTCTGTCTATCTTTCTATCAAGTACCTTATCCATTGATCTCTCTATTCATCTATCCTATCTGAGCAGCCATGGCTGCATGCAGGAATGGGTGTGCGAATAGATGCAAACATGCACCCATTATTGTTCTTCTACTATAGTCTGAGCAGACCAAAGCCTTGTGAATGGATTTAGTTGACAGAAACTGACAGAAGCCTGTTGTTTATACATATGCATCTATGTGTGTGAATGTTCATGTATATATATATATATACACACACACACACACACACACACATATATATATATATATATACATACATATATATACATTTGTTTTGTGCCCTTTTAAAGCCTAGCCAGGCTCATGAGCCCAGTTTCCTGATTTCTATGGCAAATGTGTTCCCCAGCAGGAAAGGACGCCAGTCCATCGCAGCGTTACTCATTTTTGCCTGCTGAGTGGACTGGAGCAATGTGAAATGAAGTGTTTTGCTCAAGAACACAATACATCACCTGGTCCAGGAATCGAAACCACAATCTTACGATCATGATGCTGACACCCTAACCACTAAGCCACGTGCCTCCACATATATATACATATCAGACTGGGCCTGGTGCAGCCTTCTGGCTTCCCAGACCCCAGTTGAACCGTCCAACCCATGCTAGCATGGAAAGCAGACGCTAAACGATGATGATGATGATGATGATGATGATATATCATCATCATCATCATCATCTTCATTTAACGTCCGCTTTCCATGCTAGCATGGGTTGGACGGTTCAACTGGGGTCTGGGGAGCCCGAAAGCTGCACCAGTCCAGTCAGATCTGGCAGTGTTTCTACAGCTGGATGCCCTTCCTAACGCCAACCACTCCGAGAGTGTAGTGGGTGATTTTATGTGCCACCGACACAGGTGCCAGACGAGGCTGGCAAACGGCCACGCTCGGATGGTGTTTTTTATGTACCACCGACACAGGTGCCAGACGAGGCTGGCAGACGGCCACGCTCGGATATATATATATATATTTATATATTGGTAAAAATGGTAAGATAGCAAAAGAAAGAAAGAGACCTCAATATTATGTAAATAGAGGAATTTATCTGTAAAATAATATGTGACAATTATTCGGTAGCCAAGATAAAACTCTGAGTTTCGGATGCCGAGGTGGAAATCCACACCACCATCTCTTCGGTTATCATTTAATTAGTCAAGGAACTAAAATCCTTTAAGTGATGCAAGCATCCTAGTTCACTGGTTTATACCAGCAATCAGAGAAAACCAAGTATATTAGTTTATCACTGAAACACATAAGTATTTGCATAAACCATTTTAATTTCTGAAATTAAAGAATTGGGTATGGAAACAGCTGTAGGCAGGAGTTTCTATGTATGAATTTGAATGTCTTTAAATAATAATATTATTACATAAATTTTTATCCATTTTCTTCATTTTCTTATTCAAAAAGGTGCGTGTATATATTTACATATATGCAAATGCATATGTATTTATGAATGTATGTGTGTGTGTTTGTGTTTGTGTGTGTGTGCTTGCGTGTGTTTGCATGTGTGTGTGCATTTCTTTTCTTGTCTTGGCATTGTGTGATAGTTGTAAAAGAATGTCACCAATATACAAGTAGTGTTATTCATCCCAAATCTTTCATGATAACATATCTGGCCATAAAGGAAAAAGTCACTCCATGCTTAGACATGATGTGGGTTGGCATCAGGAAGAGTATCCAGATGTAGAAAATCTGCTCCAAAAAATTATATCTCACTCATGGATTGAATGAAAAATAAACAGTAATAGGATGATGATGATGATGATGAGTATCACACACATATATGTGCATTAATATATATACAAATATATACATATATACATATACATATGTACATATACATATATACACATATACATACATACATACATACATACATACATACATACATACATACATACATACATACATACATACATACATATATATATATGTACATACATACATGTATATATACACACACACATGCATATATATATGTAGAAAGAGAGAAAGTTTTATTAAATTTTATGAGCAGCTACAACTACAGACACACACTCACCCTAACTTTGAAATAAGCCTTACAAAAGTAAAAATACTTGGCTTTCTTTCAAAATAATTAAAAAAATTTTTTGAAAAAGTCAAAGATTTCTGTTGCAACTTGAACTGCTTCTCTATTTTTGGAATTTAAGCTCTGTAGAAATATTTCAAATCCTTACTGGTTGTTTCATCTCAGTTCTGATTTATTACTAGGATTACAAACAATTAAATAATTGTTGTTCCTTTCTGACAATATTATTCTTTCCCCACAATGTGTATTCCTTCTGCATGTTGTTATTCCTTCCCACACATTGTAGTTTTTTCTATACAATGTTGTTCCTTCCCCATATTGTTATTCTTTCCCACAATGTTGTTTTGTCTTCATGTTGTTATTCTTTCCTATACATTGTAGTTCTTTCTGTACAAAGTTGCTCCTTTCCCATTTTGTTATTCTTTCCCCACAATGTTGTTCCTTCCTCACAATATTATTCCTCCTTTACATTCTTGTTTCTTCCCTGCCTTGTTGTTTCTTTCCATTAATGTTGATTTGCCACATTGTTGTTCCTGCATCCTATTTGCTAATCCTTCTTTGCAGTTTTGTTCCTTCCTCACATTATTATATCCACACTCCAATTGTTATTCCCTCCCAGCAGTGTTGCTCCTTTCTCACACTGTTGTCCCCCCCCCCATGTTATTATTCTTGTACTCCAACTGTTGATCCTTCCCTATACTGCAGAATCATTCATGAGGTTTTTGAGTCCATTTTTTTTTTTCCACTAAGATATCTTCTCATATTTATCATTTCTTATTTCTCTAGTTTTTGGTATTGTCTATTTAAATTAGTGAAAGATCTCAATCTATTTCAGCTTGAGGGCTTTTCCTAAAGGATGTAAATATTTATCCTCCTCCAACTACAGAAGGATTCTGTCAGTTCATGATAAGATTTATCATAGCTTCAGGGAGATCAAACACTAGTTGAAAGGAAGAAGAATTCAACATTGTATTAATCATTGCACATGAAAATAGCCCCACATATTTAATGTAGTGAACTAAGATATTTCTATTAATTAAAACTTCATTTTTATTAACCATTTTAATAAATCACTAATGATTAATTATCAAAATATACATTTTCATTAATAATCAATAAGAAATGGTTAATTAATTCTGGCCAAGAATGCCCAGGCAGAGAACTATGAAACTTAAATGAAGTAAAATTAATTAAAAATAGAATGTGAGCCTTAGAGTGTGAAATTAGTCTGGTTTTGGCAGGAGAAATATGAATCTGGATGGTTCAGTTTTAGAAGACTTCTTCGGCAAAGTATAGTTTTTTTACCACCACTGATAGACAGGAACGTCTTTATCTATGCCCATGGTACTATGCACATTGAATTAGAATGACACAGGAAAGAATTCCAAAATGGATTCTTCAAGCTGAACCAACTGGTAAGAGACCTAGGAATAGAGCAAGCTTAAGATGGTCAGATAAAATCCATAGTCTTAGTTGGTCATGCTAGAACCCACTCAGAATAGCAGGCAAAGTTATATCTATCTATCTATCTATCTATCTATCTATCTATCTATCTATCTATCTATCTATCTATCTATCTATCTATCTGTCTGTCTGTCTGTATGTCTGTCTGTCTGTCTGTCTATCTATCTATCTAATTGTATATATATATATATATATACAGTTGCGTCCAAAATGTTCAGAACGGCATTGTTTTCGCCAGAAAAGTAGGTATAAGCTTTTATCAAAGCTGTTTTATATTCTATAATTTTCACAGACAATAAATACGATATTAATTGTTATTGTCTGAGATTTTGGTGTAATTTGACAGGATAATAAAAAAGTTATGGATAATTTAGTGATTTACTGCAAAACCCATGGTGGCCAAAATGATCAGAACGATTGCTTTTACTCCATGTTTTAGTATATTACCTGGCGAATTCTAATGTTTTGAATTTCTTTATGTGACGGTTCGTTTACTAAACATTAGTAAGAATATCTGCAGTGTACTTTGTTAATATAATGTCACTTACTCCGTTACCAATTCGTTAGTAGATTATTAAGCTTTGAAAGAAGGATAATTTAAGTATTGGGTCTATTGCAAAGATTGTTAACAAGTCAAAAATTGTTGTTCACGGTATTCTTAAAGTCTTCGATGATTGTGGTTCATGTGAAGCAAGAAAGTCTACAGATAGGCCAAGAAAAACGACCAAGAGAGAAGATCGTGCTATGGTAAAGTTGGTTAAAAAGGACAGATTTAAAACTGCTGCTGCTGTTTCTCGGGAAATGAGCATTGTACTGAAGAAAACGTTATCTCGAAAAACTTGTCTCATCGTTTAGTTGAACATAACCTACAAGCAAGATCACCAGCAGTGAAGCCACTGATCAACTCCAAAAATAAACCGAACATGTGTTGTGATCTCAAGAAAAATGGCAAACGGTGCTCAGATGGGAAAGGTAGGTTCCTTGAAAAGTAGGTGAAAAATTTTCGCCTAAATGCCTTAAGACTAGTGTTAAATTCGGTAGAGGAAGTGTCATGGTTTGGGGGATGATATCTGGAGATAGTGTATTACATGGAAAGGTAAGTGCAGGAGTTTATAAACAACTTGTAAAAGATCATGTCTTGCCTGTGCTGAGAAATTCAACTAAGCGACCACCCATATTCATGCAGGACAATGCCCTATGTCACAAGGCTAAGGTGGTCATGAACTTCCTCAAGGCTGAAAAGGTTATTATTATGGATTGGCCTGCTCAAAGCCCAGATGTCAATCCTATTGAAAATGTGTGGAATATTCTAGGAGAACGTTCGAAAGCCAGAAATCCTAAAACAACCGAGCAATTATGGAATGCCCTTCACGAAGAATGGAATAAGATCACCTAGCAAGAAATTGAAAATTTAATTTCCTCTTGCAGTCGAAGATGTCAAAGTGTGACTGAAGCTAAAGGGCTTCACACTAAATATTAAATAATTCCAGTATTCTCTGTTACTTTTGATTATTTTGTTATTTTTTCAACCGTTCTGATCATTTTGGCCGCCATGGGTTTTGCAGTAAATCACTAAATCATCCATAACTTTTGTATTATCCTCTCAAATTACACCAAAATCTCAGACAATAACAATTAATATTGTATTTATTGTCTGTGAAAATTATAGAATATAAAACAACTTTAGTAAAAACTTATACTTACTTTTCTGGCGAAAACAATGCCGTTCTGAACATTTTGGCCGCAACTGTATATAGGTCTGTGATGGTAAGATCAACAAAAAAGTACTCCATCTGGCAAGAGATAAATATTATTCAATAAGCATAATATATGTTTTTAAGTGTAATTATTATTTTCATGCGATGAAAGCATGCCAGACAATATTTTTTAACACATCTGGTGTCTCAGCACAATCTTCAGGAACTGCCCACATGGCATAACAAGCTAAAAATAGGATGATAGAATAAAAGAAAAAGTGAGAAAAGGTGAGAAAAATGTAGATATAAAAGGTGGAAGGTTGAAAAGCCAGAAAACAACGAAGAAGACAGAAAGAGGCAAAGTCGAGGAGGAATTGGAGTTATTTTCCCTTTGACCATAACATGTAAGGCTGAAAAGATAGTGGCTTAGTGTCTGCAGTACAGCTGCTCAATCCAGAGAGGGCGGTACTTTCCAATTCATCAACAGTAATTTAGCCATATGGTTATGATTACTGAAAACTTTGGATCTAGAATTTAGCCATGTGATAGAATTCTTAGATCTGAAAATGATCTGATATATGATTAAATCTGTCAAATATGACACAAGTTACAGTAATGCTGGATAATAACAACCAATAACAAGAGTGATATCAGACTATGTAAAGGCGACATCAAAAATCATTATGCTAACCTTCTGATACAGGGATAAAGTGAAGCTACACCATGTGTCAACAGATCAAAAAATATAAGCTATGAGTAGTTGAAAGAACTCAAATCTTTTTCAGATCTAAAAACTCTACCACACTGCTAAATTCTAGATCCAAAATTTTCAGCAGGTGTAAGTATATAGCTAAGTTCCTGTTGATGAATTGGAAAATACCACTGTCCCTGAATTGAGCAGCTGTACTGCACACTCTAGGCCACTGTCTTTTCAGCTTTATATTTTATGGTGGAAGGGGAAATAACTCTAATTATCCCCTTTAGCCTCTTTCTGTTTTCATTTCCGTTTTCCAGTTTCTCAACCTTCCACCTTTTATATCTACTACTTTCTCGTTTTTTTCTCTCATCCTTTCGTCCTATTTTTAGCTTGTTATGCCATGTGGTCAATGCCTGAGTATTGCACTGAATCACCAGACGTGTTAAAAAGTACTGTCTGGTATACTTTCATCATGTGAAACTAATAGTAGCATATGAAAACATATATATATATATATATATATATATATATATACATACATACATTATATATATATATATATATATATCACAATCAAGGAATGGCCATAATAGGCCATTCACCCACTAGAAATAACAGCCAAAGCTTCAACCGCAAAATAACATTAATTCCATGTTATTTTGCGGTTGAAGCTTTGGCTGTTATTTCTAGTGGGTGAATGGCCTATTATGGCCATTCCTTGATTGTGATGTTGAACTTATAAATGGTCTATGACTATTTAATTTTTTCGCACTAGGCCGCTGGTGGCAAATAAATTCTACGAAATTTTTTGCCACCCTATATTGATTAATTATATATATATATATATTATATATATATATAATTTAAGAAATACAATGCATGTTTTCATGTGCTACTATTAGTTTCATGTGATGAACCTAGACTGAAAAGATAGTGGCCAAGAGTGTGCAGTACAGCTGCTCAATAAATATGTATATATATATATATATATATATATATATGGCACACTGGAAAAGTGTCTTCTATTATAGGCTTGAGTCAACCAAAGTTTTGAGAGTGGATTTGGTAGAGGGAAACTGAAAGAAGCCCCATCTTATATATGTATATATCTATGTATGTATCTTTGTGTTTGTACTGCATCCATGCTTGACAACTAGTGTTGGTTTGTTTATGTCCACCTAACTTAGTGGTTCAGCAGAAGTGACCAATAGAATAAATATCAGGCTTTCAAAGCAAAATGAGCACTGCAGTTGATTTGTTCAACTAAAACCTTTCAAGGTGGTGCCCCAGCATGGCCAGTCAAATGACAGAAGCAAGTAAAAGATAAAAGATAATATATATATATACACACACACACACATATATATATGTACATACATATATGTATATAAATTTTGTACATACTCTAAGCTAACGTATAAACATAATAAAATATATTCATGGTATTTAAGAGCTCAATTATTTAGGCATTATTAAACTCCAGTATATTATTATAATGCAATGAATATAGCTGGAATAAATTTACATGTATATAAAGAATCAACTAAAATTATAGCTGAGTGCAAAATATTTAGAATGATAAAAAAATAAATAGCTGAAAAGCAGAAATTTAAGCTATGAATCCTCAGTTAAATTTCCGCTTTTCTGCCTTTTTATTCATCTAAATATATATTATATTACATTATATTATATAATATATCATATATTATATTATATTATATTATATTGTATCATACAAGAGTACTCGAGCTGTCAATAATGACAGGGTTATTGTTGATAAAGTTACCCAATGGAAGTTGATAATTAGAGGATGAAGTAAATAAAAATGCCAAAATATCAGGGAAATATGAGAATTGTATTCATCACTACCAAAATAATGTACAGCGATGATTCACTGCAGAAGTTCATGAAGAACATTTCTTGTGTAGACATGAGGAGGCATTAACACATCTTGGCTCCCTGAATTTTCAGTCAGTAATTTCAAACATCTCTTAACCTTAGCCCTAACCCAGATCAGGTCATTTCACAGATACTGTTGTGGACCGCATGCTAAAGTAGCACTGAAATTTGTTATGACTTGTGATGCTGGGTAAATTATTTGAATTTATGAATATTAAAACATTACAAGACAATGTACATAGCAGAATTAATTTCTGAATACAAAAAACCTAAATGGAGCAACTCCAGTAAGTAAGTGGAGATTTTGTTTGGAAATTTAGAGAGAAAAATTTTTATTGGTCTTAGTGAAAAAAGAAATCTAATCAAACTTAAGTTTCATTTTTCTATATATAATATGGCAGTAACTTACTTCAAAAGAACTGTTCAGGCTACAATAATAATCAAAAATCTTTTATAAATGTTGCAATGCATGGCAAATCATCAAAATTTATGGATATAAAAACGTTATTTAAGCATTACAAAAGACAAACAGAACAACTAAATAGAGACACTGTTGCAATAAGAAAGGTGAAATGCTGTTGGGTAATTTATCATCATCATCATCCAGTGTTTTAAACTTGGGTATTGTCCCCATTAATGGGGATAGCTGGATTTACATCAATGCCATAGCAACCACCCTCACAGCATCTCACCATCTTGTCTAGTTTGGGGCATCCTCCTTTTTCAAACCAACCTCCATCTGTCCCCTCCACCTTTTCTTCAGTCTACCCCATTTTCGTGTTCTATTTACCTCAAACGCAATCACCCTCCACAGAATATGCTCTTCATCCCTCTTCAACACATGGATTTAATCAACTAGACCCCCTCCACCAAAATTTTGGGCCTTTTCCTATGCCGGAAACAATTATGTTATATTACATCCTCATCATCATTTAACGTCTGTTTTCCATGCTGGTATGGGTTGACAGTTTGACAAGTGTTGGCAAGCCCAAGGACTGCATTAAGCTCCACTGTCTGTTTTGGTATGGTTTTTATGGCTGAATGACTTTCCTAATGCCAACCACTTTAAAGGTTGGACTGGGTGCTTTTCATGAGGCACCAGCACTGGTGAGGTATGTTTATCAAATCATATTATACTGTACATAATCACTCAGTGGGGTAGTAACTGAAAATAAGAGTTAGCTGGGAAATATCCACTAAATTGTTGTGAAAGAAAGTTAAGAAAGCTAATCATTACATTTTTTATTGAAGAATCTAGACTGAAACATCGTGGACAGAGCATATGGCACAACTCCAAGCATAATACCCACGTTCACCAAAATCAAGATGAAAATTATGGTAGCATGTAATGCATAGTATTAAGTTATAAAGTTTGATTCCACATACTTTTATTAAGAACTAACTTAAAAACCACACTCTGTATGGACTTTTAAGCTAGCTCCTAGGGGAGGGGTGATAATTAGACCTGTGACCCAAAACTAAAGAGAGCAATAATAATAAAGCATTTATTGGTACCCTACCGATATAGCATTACCTTACCAATATTACATTACTTTAAATTCAGTTAAAATGAAAGATTTGTAACTCTCTCTCTCTCTCTTTTACTCTTTTACTTGTTTCAGTCATTTGACTGTGGCCATGCTGGAGAACCGCCTTTAGTTGAGCAAATTGACCCCAGGACTTATTCTTTGTAAGCCTAGTACTTATTCTATCAGTCTCTTATGCTGAACCGCTAAGTTACGGGGATGTAAACACACCAGCATCGGTTGTCAAGCAATGTTAGGGAGACAAACACAAACACATAAAACACATACAAATATATATATACATATATACGACGGGCTTCTTTCAGTTTCTATCTACCAAATCCACTCACAAGGCTTTGGTCGGCCTGAAGCTGTAGTAGAAGACACTTGCCAAGGTGCCATGCAGTGGGACTGAACCCAGAACCATGTGGTTGGTAAGCAAGCTACTTACCACACAGCCACTCTTTTGAAGTTTTTTTAAAAGTTGAATTTTCAACTGTTAGCATATAACAAACCTTCATCCAGACCTGATCCCAATGTTGAATGTTCAAAAACCAAATGAAGGGCAGATTTTTAAATCCAAGATAATCCTGATTCCAAAAAGGTATAATATATCTATGTGGAGCAAACACAGACTGAGATACAGGGATTCCAGACAGACAGCCAGACAGAATTTCGTATTTTTATTTTTATTATAGAACACAGTAGTGTGATATAAGTTTTCTTACTTTTTAGAATACATCTCAGTTATATATATTTTATATACAATGAAAGGCAAAAAGTAGTGTATTAGATTGCAGTAGATTGCTTTTGTAGAAGTTGTGTAATGCTGTGTATTATACACGACATTATAGACTTCTAAGATAGTGAAGTGGCAGAATCATTAGCATGCTAGTGGCTTTTTTTTCTGGCTTTACCTTCTGAGTTCAAATTCCACTGAGGTTGACTTTGCTTTTCATTATTTTGGAGTTGATAAAATAAGCACCAGCTGAGCACAGGAATAGATGTAATTGGCTAATCCCCTACCCCCTAAAAATTTTTAGCCTTGTCCTAAAATTAGAATGAATTATATGTTTTTTTTTAAATATTTAGGTCCTAAAATTAAGATTTTATTATACTTAACAATGTATTTATATATGAGCTTTTATGGTATTTTCTCATATTTTCAAGAATGGATCTGATTTGTTATAAAATAGCATCTTCTCTCAGATGAATCAATATCTACCCATCCCTTTCAATATGGCCATTGTAGATGTGTGTGAGAAGATAAAAGAAGCACTCACACAAGATTGTCAATAACTATCAAAAGGTTGTAAAAGTGGTTGTAATGATGGTGGTGGCATCATCGCGTGGAGTTGTTTCACCAGTGGAAGGTGTTGGAATGAAAGCATCACTGCTATGATATCATACAAAGAAAGGAAAAAAGAAAAAGAAATTGAATAAAAGCATTTCTGTCTTTATACAATAGTTTACTCATTCCTAGTTTGGCAATATACCAACATGGTGATCTACTTGCTTATTCTGTCCAAAGAGTCTTGAAACGTTTTTCCAAGAACACACAATTGAGACTTTGTTCAGGTCTGGATAGTCTCCAGACCTAAAGTTCTATCGGAAAATGTGAGATCATTAAACCAAAGCTGAATTCCATAACTTCCAATAAGAAGGAGTATTTACTATGAGTCAATCCATGAAGAATGAGACAAATTAAATCTCACATTATTGAAATATTTTGATAACATTTATATAAGAATTAAATAAACTAGAAGATAATATGCTCCTCAATCATCATTTATTAAAGTGTGGATGATGCCTAAACGATAAAATCTCCCTCTCTCTATAATTTTCTCGTCTTAATTGGAAAAAAATTATGCACAACTATTCTGAATAATATACTTAAACCTCAACAAAAATTTCATAAATACCACCGCATACATTTATAAAGGGGCATTGACCACATATTTTAGTAATAAAAAGGTTTGTTTATTAGGTTTTCTATATTAGAAACTGTCAGAATATAGTGATTAGGAAACGATATTAAGAGTTAGATAATTCCTTTCTGGATAAGCAAGTAAAGGACACAACTCAGAATATTTCTGGGCTCTTCATTGTTGTCTCTTGGCTCTGAAGAAAACAAAGTTGCGATATAGAAACATTCATAAAAACATGTTGAATAGGAATATATATACTTACACATATACCACAAACACACCCATATATTCATATTTAAATATATATGTATATACAACACACATACACATATGGATATATCGTTTGCAGAAATACATAAATCCAGAGGAGAAGCATACTCTAAGATGTAGACCAGTTAATATTATATTTGGGGAGGCCAGTTTATTGGGTTACTCTGGGTTTCTGGTGCATATGGGGCTTAGCCTTACAGCATATCTTCAGACCCCAAACACTGTGGCCTGAGACCCCTCCATATTTTAAAGAGGTCTCAGATGACTGTCACCAAGTATAGCAATATCTGTTTCAACACACATTTTCACATCAAGAAAACAAATACATAAAAGTAATAACACACACACACACACACACACACACACACACACACACACACACACCACACCACACACACACACACATATATGTATGTGCATATATGCATGCTAGTGTTTGTGCATGCATCAATTGCAGTATCTTCATCCTCCTCCTCCTCCTCATCATCATCGTTTAACGTCCGCTTTCCATGCTAGCATGGGTTGGATGATTTAACTGGGGACTGGCGAACCAGATGGTTGCATCAGGATCCATTCTTGATCTCGCAGAGTTTCTACAACTGAATGCCCTTCCTAATGCCAACCACTCCAAGAGTGTAATGGGTGCTTTTACGTGCCACTGGCACGAGGGCCAGTCAGGCGGTACTGGAAACAGCCACGCCCAAATGGTGTTTTTTACATGCTACCTGCACAGGAGCCAGTCCAGCGGCACTGGCAATGACCTCACTCAAATGTTTTCTCATGTGCCAGTAAGGCGACGCTGGTAATGATCATGCTCGAATGGTGCTTTTTACGTTCCACCGGCACAGAAGCCAGTTAGCCACTCTGGAAACAATCACACTCAGATCATGCTCTTAGCGCTCCACTAGCACAGATGCCAGTCATCAAAAAGTGGAAATTTTCACTGTGAATATTTATGTGTATTTCTTCATATTTCCTTGGGTCGTGTTAGTATTTATTTCTCTCGCTTTATATTAACAGTTGTGCAAAATAATGGAAATACCTTGATAAATGGAGAAGAAAAGGCCTAAACATAATTTTCAATGGATCTACAACACACACTTTTACTGTAATGCAGTGAACATAAAAGAATGCACTCAGTTCCAACAATTCATAGACATCAAGAGGTATCCAGCATCCATTACTTGTTTCTTTTAGAGCTGCATGCCTAGGACATGAAAGTACTACCCTAGTCTCAGGAGCATCAATCACACATGGAAGGTATATCAAACTAAAAGGATGTATCTTTGCTTTTCACTCTTGATCTCTTAGTGCTTTTGAAAAGGGGCAGTTTGCACAAAATATCAGGACTAGTTAACCCTTTGGTATTTAAACTGGCCATATTCGGCCAAAATATTCTACTTGTTTTATGCTCAGACTGGCCAGATCTGGCTTTCACACCTGCCCTAGAATGTCACTGTAAAAAGAAATTTATTATATTCTTGAAATATTAAAGCTATGAGATAATACATGATAAGTTTAAAGCAATGTGAATAAACAAGCATTGCTAGTGCCACATCATGGTGATGCCATGTAAAAGGCACCGGTGCTAGTACCACTTAAAAAGCACTCAGCACACTCTGTAAAGTGGTTGGCGTTTGGAAGTGCATCCAGTTGTAGAAAGCCTGCCAGGACAGACAATGTGGTCGGGAGCAACCCTCGGCCTTACCAGCTCCTGTCAACCATCCAAAGCATGCCAGCATGGGAAACAGGCATTGAACGATGATGATGATGATGATGATGATGCATTTGATATTCTGAATGTTAGAGGGTTAAATATTTCTCTGGTTATATTTCAATATCTATCCTTCCTCTTTTATCTTTTTCTTGCTTGTCACTGGACTGCCATCTTGCAGGGGTACCAACCTTGAAAGGTTTAAGTTCAAAAAATCGACCTGAGCAATTATATTCTAAGTCTGGAACCTATTCTATCAATCTCCTTTACTGAACTGCTAGATTACAAGGGCATATATATATATATATATATATATATATAAACACTAATCTCATTATTATATTATGAGATTTCTGGACATTTTATATAATGATCACTTATAGTGTCAACAGCTGTTGTAGATTGTTTGGTTAAACAAGCTACTGTTTTTAGTTCAACAGCAGCTGATGGGATGAACAGTCAGCAGTTTGTCAGCAGTGATGAGGGAAAAGCTTGTACACAACAACGCATACACAAACGCACACACATACATACACACATACATACATACATATACATACAATGAGCTTCGTTCAATTTCTGTCAACCAAATCTACTCACAAGGCTTTGGTTAACCTGGGACTATATTAGAAGACATTTGCTCAAGGTGACACACAGTGGGAGGGAACCTGGAACCATGTGGCTTGGAAGCAAAATTCTTTAGCACAAAATCATGACTATATCTATACAAATATGTGTATACGTGTGTGCGTATACATATACATATGTATATATTTGTGTGTATATATATGTATGTATATATACGTATATATATATATATATATATATATATGTATATATATGTATGTATATACATGTACATATATATATATATATATATATATATAATATATATATATATATGGAAGAGAGAGAGAGAGATGTTTGTTATGTACTTATTTTAATAATGAAAAAACTGAAGCCCATAATCCACAGCGATATTTTATCAATCATATCATCAAACACAAGTGTGATGTTTTATGTCTATGAGCAGATAAGCTTGCCTTATTGCGTAGCTAATCTGTTTGCTTGACTGTGGTGGCTTAAATCTGTAATTCCAGAATATCATGTGTTATGTAAATAAATTATCTTAGAGCTTGGTGCTATATATATATATTAGATATATACATGATGATGCATATATATATATATATGAATACACATATACATATATGTGCGTGTCTATACATATATATATATATATATATCTAATATATATATATAATATATATCCATATATACATACAGAGGTACATATAGACATATGTATGTATGTATAATATATTTTATATATATAGAATCCAACGTTTCATATGCTGTATGGATTGTTACATAATTTCCGTATGTTGTAAAATCTACATCACCTGATAATTAATTCTTGATATTGAATGAAAATACTATATCTATGTATTTATCTGACTATCTGTCTAATGTGTAGTGTTCCTATATATATTAGATATAGATATAGATATAGATATATATAGATATATATATATATATATGTATGTATGTATATATATATATATATATATATATATATATATATATATATATATATATTATATATATATATATATGTATACATATATATATATGTATATATATATATACATATACATGCATGCATACATACATGCACACACACACACACACACACACACACACACAATGTGCACATGCACACACATGCAAACACTCACACACATTCATATATATGTGGTATAGTCTAGGCAGTACAATTTTAGTCAATCTCAAACAGATATTTAATCATTGAGATTGCATAGCAACTCAACATGTAGTCTTTAAGGGTGTGTAATTTAAGCAAATGGAAAGAAATGACCTCAAACATATCACATAGATAAATATATTTATTATAAGTTATTTTATGGGATTTCTAGATGTTTTGGTGACTGTTCATCCCATCAGCTGCTGTTGAACTAAAAACAGTTGCTTGTTTAACCAAACAATCTACAACAGATGTTGACACTATAAGTGATCATTATATAAAATGTCCAGAAATCTCCAAATATAATAATGAGATTAGTGTTTATATATATATATATATATATATATAATGGCGGTGCCCCAGCATGGCCACAGCTCATGAGCTGAAACTAGAATCAATCAATCAATCAATCAATCATATGTGTCCAAAATCATGGAGTAGGAGAAAGAGTAGTATAAATGAAGGGAGAGGAGAGAAAATTGTAATTCAGTGAAGGAGAAGTATTGAGAGTAATAGCCCTAACTGAGAGTGAGAGTGAGAGAAAGTAATAGCAATGAGAGAAAGGAAATGGCAAAGAGCATGTCATGTATCTTCTATTCTTCTCTGTTATAACATATGAATAAGAAAGGAAGGGGTGAAAAAAGTCAGCATTTCAACTCGGTGTGAGTACATGTGTGTGTATGTAAAAAGGAGGTATGTGAATGTTTGTGTGTGTGTGTGTGTGCAATGGAAAGGGATGGTGAACATTCAATGCTGAAAAGAAAAATCAAACAGCATTTCAACTCTGTTTGAGTATGTGTGTGTATGTGCATGTATATATACAAGGGAAGTAAGTGAATGTTTCTATCTGTGATCATTATGTACCTTATTTTATACTTTATTTAAATAAAAAATACTACAATTAGCCATCATTTTTTATGGTAAAGGGTCAGCTAATGAGAAAAAAAATGAAAAAGTCATTTTTAAACACCCTTTCTACTATTGGAACAAAAGATCCACCCCAGTGCTCAACTGGTATTTATTTCACCAACCCCAAAAGAAATGAAGGCAAAGTCGACCTCAGTGGAATTTGAACTCAGAATGTAAAGACAGACAAAGGTGTGGCAGTGTGGTAAGAAGCTTGCTTCCCAACCACAATGGGACTGAGTTCAGTCCCATTGTGTGACTCCTAGGGCAAGTTTCTTCTACTCATGCTTTGTGAGTGGATTTGGTAGATGGAAAGTGAAAGAAATTTGTTGTATGTATGTGTGTGTGTGTGTGTGTGGTGTGTGTGTGTGTGTGTGTGTTTGTGTGTTTATGTGTGTTTGTCCTCCACCACAGCTTCACAATGGGTAATGTTGTGCTTATGTGTCTGTAGCAGTTTGGCAAAAGAGACTGAAATGATACCAGGCTCAAAAAAAAAAAAGAAGAAAAAAGAGTTCCAAGGTCGATTCATTCAACTAAAAATTCCTTAAAGCAATACCCCAGTATGGCCACAGTCCAATGACTGAAACAAGTAGAAGATAAAAGATAGATAGATAGATACATACATACATACATACATACATACATACATACATACATACATACATACAGAGTGAGAGAGACAGACAGATAGACAGACTGATTGATTGATTGATTGATTGAGTGAGTGATTTATTGATTGATAGATAGATAGAGAGAGAGAGAGAGAGAGAGGGAGATAGATAGATAGATATACAGAGATAGATAAATAAACAGATAGACAGACAGATAGGCAGACAGGTAGATAGATAGATAGATAGATAGATAGATAGATAGACAGAGAAAGAGAGAGGGGGAGAGAAGGAGAGAAAGAAAATTATAATGAGTAGTGGAAGGCAGGAGGAAGTTGAAGAGCTTTAAGCTAGGTGTGAATGCCATTTATATGAAAAGAGCAAAGAATGAAGGTGGGGCAGTGGTATAGAACGTGTATCAGAGTATGTGTGGCATTTGTGGTAGGTATATGGAGGGTAGTGTTTGTGTATATATCAAATGCGGAGTATTTAAGAGTATGGACGTGTGTAAACTTGGTGGCATTAGTGTGGAAATGATGTCATTGTGAGTGTAAGTGTTAGGTAGTGTGAAATGTGTGTATGAGGCTGTGTGACCTGCATAGTGTGAGTGAATGTGTTGAGGATAAATTTGGGATAGTGTGTGCAATGAGAATGGATTTATTTTTGTATATCAACATCATCATCATTTATAGTCCATTTTCCATGACTGGTTTGAATGGTTTGACTGGAACTGGTAAGATAGAGAGCTGCACAAAGCTCCAGCTTGTTTTGGTTTGGTCTCTACATCTGGATGCCTTTCCTAATGCCAACCACTTGGTATTATGTATGTATCATATACATTCATGCAGCATATATAATTATTAAATTATCTAAATTTTCATGTGTCAGAAAGAGTTTTTTGGATTAAGTTTTGTCAGGAAGAGTTTCATAGATTTCAATGTTCATTGTCAGGTGTTATCTTAGACAAAAACTGGTCCTTTTTAATATACTAATGCTAGGCTCAGTGGTTAGAGCGTCGAGCTTACGATCGTGAGGATGTGAGCTCGAATCCCGGACCGGGCTGCGTGTTGTGTTCTTGAGCAAGACACTTTATTTCACGTTGCTCCAGTTCACTCAGCTGTAGAAATGAGTTGCGACGTCATGGGTGCCAAGCTGTGTTGGCCTTTGCCTTTCCCTTGGATAACACTGGTGGCGTGGAGAGGGGAGGCCGGTATGCATGGGCGACTGCTGGTCTTCCATAAACCACCTTGCCCAGACTTGTGACTAGGAGGGTAACTTTCTAGGTGCAATCCCATGGTCAGTGTCATGACCCCCCCCCCCCAGTTCTGAACACTACAATTCTTATTGCATTGGGTCAATTTTCTGACAAAACTTCTCTGTTCTTAAGCATTTCATCAGAATTCAAGAAATAATAGCGCTTGATTTATTCCCCTTGATGACTACCAAACAGTAAAACAAACTTCAGTTCATACAGCAGTAGTTTGGGAAAGTGATTAACCCTTTAGCATTCAGATTATTCTGTCAAATGTAATGATTATTTATTCTCATTGTTTTGAATTAATCATGCATTATCCCAAAGCTTTGAGATTTCAATGATGTGACTGTTTTATTTTTATAACGATATTGTAGGATATGTGTGAGAAGCTAGATCTGACCAGTTTGAACATAAAACAGATAGAATATTTCGGTTGAATATGGGCAGTTTAAATGCTAAAGGGTTGATACTTTTCCTTAATACAGCTGTTGGGATTAGGAAAAAAATCTTTTGAGTAAAAGAAGTGTAACAACAATTTTCATTTCTTGTTCAGCTCACATGATTTCCCTTTCTTGAAAACTTTTAATTTTCCCATATTTTGGTTGAATATGGATAGTTTAAATGCTAAAGGGTTGATACTTTTCCTTAATACAGCCATTGGGATTAGGAAAAAAAATCATTTGAGTAAAAGAAGTGTATAACAGACTGAGTAACAGCAATTTTCATTTCTCATTCAGCTCACATGATTTCCCTTTCTTGAAAATTTATAAAAATATTGAAAGGTCAGCGTTTAGATCTTTCTTAAATATGTTGAGTTGTTTTTGATGGGTTATTTCAATAACAGCCCTCAGTTGGTCATTGTCAATATCAGAAGCCCATTCTTAACCATCTTCAAACATCCTAATAGGTAAGGCTCTGGTCTCTACTACAGAATTTTGAAGACCAATATAGATTTATATGTTCATTCAAAATACATTGGCCAAATACTTGGTTGACTTTGAGAGCAGTTACCACTGCTTTACATTCTATTTTGAACTCATTCAATAAAAATGATTTTAATTTACTTCTCTTTATCTCTCTTTCATTTGATAGCACAGCCTAAACTAAACCAGAATAAACAGTGAAAGCAAAACCATTGCTTTAAATCAATGCACGAAAACCTATCCTTCAAAATGGTTAATTATGTGAGCATAGTTAAATAAAAGTTTATTCTACTACAAGCAGCATATTTTGAAATAACAGAAACTGCTATCATATGTTCATCTCCATACATACATACATACATATATGTGTGTACGTATATATGTATACATATATATATATGGTGTGTGTATATATATATATATATATATATATATATATATATGTATGTATATATATATATATATATATATATATATATATATATATATATATATATATGTATATATATATATATATATATATATATATATTATATATATATATATATATATATATATATATATATATATGTATATATGTATATATGTGTATAAATATATCTATAATAAACATATATTTGCATTAATGTGTTTGTGTGTATGTGTGTGTCTGTGTGTGCATGTGTGTTTAGATGTATGTGTTTGTATATATATATACATATATATATGTATATTTGTATATATATATACATATATATACAGACACACACACGCATGCACACACATTATGGTCATATTACATTTGTATGTTAAAATTACATAATATATATAGCTTTTATTTTGCTAATATGGCTATTTGATTTAGTAGAAGTTCCTAGCCATTTTCTCTTTGCAATGTAATAAAGAATTCATCTTAGAACACCAGACATATTCACAAATGTAATTACTTTCAGCTAGAATTTAGCTCTTTCAGACTTCTGTAGAAGTTATTGAGCTCTTGATATTGTTGTTCTTGCTATTACTGCTGTGATTAATGCTACTGTATGTACATTGTGGCAGGATTTTAGGCAATTACCTGTGTTTGTTCCTATTTATGTTTAATATATATGTTCAACTGTGTAGATCTTCACATATATCTTAGAATCTAATGAGTATATATCTATTACATACGTTATACATATATATATATATATTATATATATGTATTTGTGTGCGCGTGTGTGTGTGATCATCATCATCATCATCATCATCATTATCATCATCGTCATCATCATCATTTAATGTCCACTTTTCAGTGCTTGCTTAGAATTTGTTAAGTCAGGATTTCTTCAGCCAGATGGCCTTCTTGTTGCCAACCCTCACCTGTTTCAAAGCAAGGTACTATTTCCTCATGGTCATACATGTCCTTCAATGAAGACTGGAAATGATTAACTTTGCTTCTATGATGATGATGATGATGATGATGATGATGATGATGATGATGGTGATGCTCATTTATAACCATAATGTGATGTCAAGAAAAGGTACATGCAAATACGTACACACACGTACATACACAAACATATGTACATACATAAATACATACATGCATACATACATACATGGTGGCTGCCCCCTCATTATTGAGTATGGCCATTGCATGAAGCTTAATCAATGTTGTTATCGTGCAATGCCTGTGCAAGAAGATTTTTTTTAAAGTGAGGAAAGGCTGTGCACTGAGTCAATCCCACTCACTAAATAACAGCAGCAATAATCTGAAAAGAAGAACAAGTCAACATCATCGGTAACCACTGAGTCGCAGGTTTTATGTCGGAAATATCCCAGTTGCCTGAGTTACCTTCTCCTAGAAGGATGCCCTAACAAAGGCTAGGAGTCAATCACTCCCAATGGTTTAACAGCGCGATCGGGTATTCAGTCCGATTATTTCGATGTCCCCGTGCATGATACAGGTTTAAGACATTTATTGGATGGCCATTGACTCTCAAGAGTTCCTCCATCCTTTGACAGGTTTTGTTTTTCATCCCGCAGGATGTCCAATAAACACCCTCCTCACCAAGCAAGCTTGGTGGGGTTGCCAGTTTAGTCGCCGATGACCCGACCATGCATACATACATACATACATGCGACATACATGCGACATACATACATACCTATATGAGCGTATACTAGATATGCTAGTATATCCACGAGAAGACATACATAAAACAAAGCATGCAAATCTGCACGTATACATACAAAAACACCCTGTTGTTGATGTTGAAATTCCAATTAAGAAACCAACTCTTTCTCTATTGGCAAGAAATCTTGAAATAGAATTGAATAATGACATACATACATACATGCATGCATGCACACATTCATGCACACACACACATACATACATGTACTATGGGCTTCTATTAGTTTTCTATCCACCAAATCCAATCACAAGTCATTTGTCCATATTACCACTTAGAGGGACTGAACCCGGGAACACAGGAACACAGGGCTAGGAATCAAGCTTTTCAGTCACACAACCACAGGTATGTCTGTGCGTGTGTATGTGTGTGTGTGTGCTGCAGTTACTAATGAGAAGAAAAATGTATTCAGTACATGTAATAGAGTACAGTGTATTCATTAGCTTGAAACAGAGGCTTTCTTTGTCACTATTCCAAGGCTCACATGGTGCCGAACTCTCACCTGCTATCCTTCTCTATATCAACACATCCAATGCATCCAATGACATCAGCTAAGTTAGTCTGTTGAAGATAATGGTCAGTTGCAGGTGACTGCAGAATTAAATCTATATATTTGTAACAATTACATGAAGCCTTGTGGGCATCAGTGTACATAAACACAATGGCATCAAAGCCATATATTACAGTTTACATTTGGAAATTAATAAATGGTACCAAAACTATGCAGTTTCATTTTCTTCTTTATTTTGCAATGTTGATTAATGTTTTCAGAAGCTCTGTGATTTGGATATGGTATCAGATATTGTACTAATGGCAAGATGTTCAATTTAAGAGGCTTCAAGCCAATAGCCAAAGCAACATTAAAGACATACATCATCAGAGACTTCTTGTTTGCTGACAGCATAAAGTTAAGAGGAGTCTTTAACATTGCGGAGGTTATGACAACTTATCCCAAATATGCTAGCAATGGAATAAAGCATAAAATGACGAGGATGGCGAAACCAATGCTATAAACATACGCACACAACACACAAAGGCAAACATGCAAACATACACACACACACACACCCACATATATATGAGGTGCATTCAAAAAGTATCAAACTTTATTTTTTTCCCACCAAAACTAATACCACGAGAGCAAAATCCTTTAGGTGAGAGGTGACGCCAATCTTCTTGCGTATGTGTGAAAATTTTGATGCTGGTAGGTTGCATCAGTTCCTGGCTGTTACACCTAGAGAACAGACATGTAGTGTAAGCTCATTGGATTTTCATTTACTCACAAAATGACTGGATGCATCAAGCAGAGATGAAAACCAGTGATGATGGTCTTCATGAAGTTCTGGGTTGTCCTGAGTGATTTCCATGCAGAGTTGCTTCTGCTGCTCTGCCAGCACCTTGGGGACGAACTTTGCCGACACTCTCTGACTGCGCAAATCCTCCATTAAAATGGAATATACTGATTCTGTGCCTGTTCTTATTGCATGAGCAATTTCCTGGATTGTTACATGATAGTCTTCCATGATTATTCACTAAAACTTTTCAATCAGCTCCTCTCCTCAGTTTGTTGATGGCCTGCCTGAGCATGTCTTGCCCACCACTGAGGTCTTGCCCACGGAGGGGTCATCTCACCCAAGACGCCAGTGTATTATAGTGGTCGGGGCCACTCGCCCCCAAATCTACATGCTCATCGAGATGCTCTGGTTATTATAGTGGGCAGCACCACCGCTGATAATCTGCAAGTCTTCAAGTGACCGAGTGAAGGAACAAGCAGGGCCCCGAGGTGCTGCCATGTTTGATGCAGTTGTCTCACTCTTTGCTCTGAACTTTGCCCATGGCATCATTGCCAAAGATTTCCTGAATCTTCTGGATGATTTAAGCTTGAGCATCACCAAACTTTTGACAAAACTTGATGCACATCTCTGCTTGAAGCTTTCAGGGGAAACAAAAATCCACCAAACATGCACTATGCATCTGTACTGTATGCATAACAACTGGGGTCTGATACGGCCTACCTGCATCGAAATTTTCACACACAATCAGGAAGGGTAGTGCTACATCCTACAGAAAGAATTTTGCCCACGCAACATTAGTTTTGGTGGGAGAAAAATAAAGTCGGATATTTTTTGAATGCACCTTAGTATGTGTATATGTGTGTATGTCATCATCATCCTCCTGACATAAATATATATTGTATGGTACAGAGAAGCATGGACACTCTACCTAATACAAGTTAAAAAGATCAGTGCCTTTGTCATGTGACCTCAAAGAGCTGTCATGAATGCCAAATGGTGGCATTATGCTTCAAACTGTGAAGTCCTCAGGATGGATGGCTTCCAATCCATGCACCATCTATTGATGCAGAGAAATCTCCATTAGTCCAGCCACATTACCAGACTTGATAACGATAGCAAATCCTGTTCTGACAATGAGCAGATGGCTATACAAGCATTAGGAGACCCAAATTTAGATTCAAGGGCAGTGTCAAGTGGAATTTAAAGAGCCTATCTACTCCCACTGAAAAGTGGTACCAGCTAGCTGGTGATAACTCTATTTGGAGAAAATCTGATAAAGACAGTCATAGTTGTTAACAAAGGACTAGAAGGAAAGGAAACATCCATCTGTCTGTCTGTCTGTCTGTCTT
>NC_043014.1:32279599-32302099 GCF_006345805.1 Octopus sinensis
TACAATCTTTTACTCTTCTATTTCTCTCTCTGCTTCTCTGTCTCTGTCAGTTCATTTGCCTGTCTGCCTATCTATCTGTCTGTCTGTCTCTGTCTGTCTGTCTGTCTGTCTCTCTCTCTGTTTGTCTGTCTGTATCTAGCTCTCTCTCCCTCACCTCAAACATATAACTGCTATCACTGTTTCTAACTTATATCCCCTTCCACTTGCTCAAATCAACCTATTTAAGATATTTTGCTTGATGATCCACAATAATCTCACCTCTAACATAATTTCTTTCTTGCATTATTTTATTTAATATTGTTATTTATATATTCATATTTCATTGTGATAGTTATTGTAGTTGAGGTCATGGCCATAGTGTTGGTAGGATATTTTGACTAGACATTGACTCTTAATTTTTACTATTTATTGATTTCATTTGACAATAGATAATGTATGTGAATATTGAGATTTTTTATGATATGTTTGTGTATGTGAGTTGTTTATAACAACAAGAGAAGAAGTTCTCACTGAAGGCATATAGATATGTGCTGTGTGTAAGAAGTAAGATGGAGGGGTATCTCAGCTAGATTACTAGGTGGTGGTGATGGTGATGGTGATGATTCCAGTGATGCCATCTGCCATTACTTTCTTGAATGTGCAAGCAATCAAATGACTAGGCTGGATTATAATGCAAAAAAAAGTCTATTATTAAATATGATGCCAATACTTCACTATTTCAAGGCTGTTAAGTCTCAAAACAAACCATGTGTGTTATACATGAAGATCAGTAATTCTCAAATGGAAAGACTATATGATTCCTAAAAGATAACAACTGTACTTGTCTTGATGCTAAAATACAATATTTAGCTTAACTTTCAGCCCAGTTTTTCAAAACTGATTTCTTGGCATTCCCCTATATCATAGATTGCAGGCAAGAACAGAGCAACTGTTTCTGTCTTGCTAATAGGAATCAACATTTACTTTAAATTTCATTTGGCTTTATTTAATAAATATCTTTACTAACTCATATTTCTGTTGTAGGTTCATCCAGTTTGCAGTTTGAAATTTACTTATACAGGTGTATGTTCGAAAACTTCAAGTTTGTATTTATTTACAAGGAGGCATGTTGAGAATGTTTTTTTTTTCTTCACTTTAATATACAGCCAGAGTGAACCAGAACCTTGTGTTTTTTCGGTTGGACATAGCTGACAGTGGCTACTGAAATCATTCTATACCTTTACCTATGCAACAATATTATATTTTATTCTATGGTTGCTTTCTCCACTTTCTCAATGTATTTGAAAAAATACATAGGCCGAAATATATGGCTCTGTTGTGTATATCTGATTTTAAAGGTATTCTTGGTTAACCTAATGTACTTATTTACTGTACATTTGTCAACCCTACATTCGTTCTGTGTAACAATTTTTTTAGAGGCATATTTTATCCAAAGAGCACCTGCATTTTTTGACTTGTTTCTGTAAAGTTCACAGATTTTTGGTTGTGGTTAGTCATTAGTAGGTTTATTTTATCCATGCAACTATAGCTAACCTTAACAGAATGCTGGTTGAAAAATTTTTTGATGTCTGTGTGAACAGGGTAGAGCATACAGTAGGTCCTAGTAACATTTGATGAGGCATTAAAGTAAGGGATATATAAAATATTTTTTATATACCTCTAAATATTGTATTATTTTATGTGAATTGTTCTGTTTTTCAGCTTAATTATAAAACCACTTTTGGTTAAAATTGTAGTTTGGTGTTGCATTGTTAAATATTGCTCTGTTTGATGACATGTTAGATAAGCATCTGCTATTGTTGCCTATAATATAGTGTATGACTGCATGTAGATGGTTTGAACTCCTATTTATTTATATATATATATATATATATATTATTTCTCTGTTGGGTTTATAGCAGAAGTGAAATATTTTCTGTAAAGTTAAAAGTTGCACCTGGAAAACTTGTTATCTTCAGGTTTGTATTTATCATAATGTTAAAATCAAATTCTTTAAAAGTGATAATTAATGTACTTTCTGAGTTTATTCATGCCATACCCATTCACACTATGGGATATAACAAGCCTGTAGTCTGTATAAAATCCTATATTGGTGGATATTGTTCTGTTCTGTATAATCTATCCAATTTGTTTCCACTTAAGAACAATGTTTCAGCTGGTAGATACAGCCAAAACGTTTTTATTGTAGACAAAGATGTAAAATGGAAATGATATAGTGGCATATTTACTCTTTTACTTGTTTCAGTCATTTGACTGCAGCCATGCTGTAGCATCGCCTTTAGTCGAGCAAATCGACTCCAGGACTTATTCTTTGTAAGCCTAGTACTTATTCTTTCGGTCTCTTTTGCCTAACTGCTATGTTACAGGGACGTAAACACACCAGCATCGTTTGTCAAGCAATGTTGGGGGGACAAACACAGACACACAAACATATACACACACATACATATATATATATATGTCCAACCCATGCTAGCATGGAGAACGGACGTTAAATGATGATGATGATGATGATGATATTATATATATATATATATATATACACATATACGACGGGCTTCTTTCAGTTTCCGTCTACCAAATTCATTCACAAGGCTTTGGTCGGCCCGAGACTATAGTAGAAGACACTTGCCCAAGGTGCCACACAGTGGGACTGAACCCAGAACCATGTGGTTCATAAGCAAGCTATTTACCACACAGCCACTCCTACGCCTATATATTTATATGTTTTAAATAGTTCCAGTGACACTTCCATGATGTATGTATGTCTCATCATTATCATCATTATCCTCATCATTGTCATCACCATCATAACCAATGTTTTCACATTTGCTTTTTCCATGCCGGCAGTGGTTGGACGAGAGTTATTGAAGCAGTATTTCTATGACTGGATGCTTTTCCTGTTACAAACACCTGCTTTAAAAGTAAGGTAGTTTTGAAACAGTGAGCTGTAAGAATTTACAAGAAATGTAATCACTGTTATCTGTTTGGTTCACAAGGTGAAAATATGAAGACACATGGAAATACTGAAACAACCATGCATACACATACATATATATGTATATGTGTCTCTGTGTGTGCATGTATGGTGTATGTGTGCATGCATAAGTGTTATATGCATATATGTGTGGTGCATGCGCATGTGTGTATGTGTGTATGTGTGTGTGAGTGTAACTCTGGCCTTTGTACAGTTTCTGTCATTCAAATTTCACTCACAAGCCATTGGCTGGATGAGGCTATTGGAGAAGATATTTGCCCAAGGTACATGCATTGGTATGGAACCCAAAATCACATGGTTGAGAAGTGAGCTTTTTAATCACATAGCCTTGACAGCATCAACAGCCATGCATGCCACATAAAAAGCACTCAGTCTGCTCTACTGGGTGATTGGTGCTAGGAAGGGCATCCAACTGTAAAAATCCTTCCAAAACAGACGTAGAAGTTTGTCTGGTGCAGGCTCCTGTCTGGCAAGCTCCTGTCAAACTGTCTGACCAAGCCAGCCAGCATGGAAAGTGCATGTTAAACAATAATGATGGTGAGGATGACAATGGTATATATATATATGTGTGTGTGTGTGTGTGTGTGTATGTGTGTGTGTGTGTGTGTAGTAGGTTGAAAAGGAACACACGAGTTGATATATGTGGAAAAAAAAGGTCAAGGTAGAAAATGCTAAAATAATCTTATAAAAAACATTTCAGTACTGGTTTCAGTCATTGAGACTTTTTTAACTGTAAATATGGAAAACAATTAAATTTTTGAAAAATTAAAAGAAAAGTTTTTTAAAAGATTATTTGCATAGCATTCAAATACAAGGAACATTTTCTTTGCTTCTGCCTGTCTCTGTCTCTCTTGTTTACTCTTGTGGGTTTGAGGTTGTGTGTGTGTGTGTATATATATATATATATATATGTGTGTATGTATGTATGTATGTATATTATATAGGTACAGACATAGCTGTGAGGTAAGAAGTTTACAAATTTACTTTCCTACCACAAGGTTTCAGGTTCAGTCCCACTGCATGGCACCTGAGGCAAGTGTCTTCTACTATAGCCAAAGGCCAACCAAAGCCTTGTGAGTAGATTTTGTCGATGGAAAGTGAAAGAAGCCTATTGTGTGTGTGTGTGTGTGTGTGTGTATGTGTGTGTGTGTACCTTTGTGTCTGTGTTTGTCCCCTCCCTCTACTTGACAACCAATGTTGGTGTGTTTACATTGCCATAACTTAGTGGTTCCGCAAAAGTGACAGATAGAGTATTACCAGGCTTAAAAGAAAAGTACTGGGATCAATTCATTCAGTTTAAAATTCTTCAAGGCTGTACCCCAGCATGGCCATAAACTAAAGGCTGAAACTAGTAAAAGACAAAAGATAAAAAACATATATACTCTTTACTCTTTTACTTGTTTCAGTCATTTGACTGTGGCCATGCTGGAGCACTGCCTTTAGTCGAGGAAATCGACCCTAGGACTTATTCTTTGTAAGCCTAGCACTTATTCTATCGGTCTCTTTTGCCGAACCGCTAAGTTACAGGGACGTAAACACACCTGCATCAGTTGTCAAGCGATGTTGGGGGGGACAAACACGGACACACAAACATACACACACATGCATACATATATAGATATATACGACGAGCTTTTTTTAGTTTCCATCTACCAAATCCATTCACAAGGCTTTGGTCAGCCCGAGGCTATAGTAGAAGACATTTGCCCAAGGTGCCACGCAGTGGGACTGAACCCAGAACCATGTGGTTGGTAAGCAAGCTACTTACCACACAGCCACTCCTACGCCTATATATGAAATGTATTTTTAAAATATATAAAAGAATGAGTAGTAGAAGTACTAAATTTTAATATATAATTCACAGTTAAAGAAATTGTAGCATATCATCTACTCAGCTAATTAGTATTAAAATTATATGAAATGGGTGTATTTTGGCATTGTCAACATTTAATCACATGATTAGCATTGGACTAAATCCATTGCAAAGATTGAATGGTCTTAAGTAGTCAATCAGTGTTTGAGCAACAGTTTTTATTTATCCCAACACAGGAAAACTCTCTTTCTGCCCACCAACAATTATGTAAGGAATGCTTCCTCACATTATAGGGCAGAGAGAGAGAGAGAGAGAGAGAGAGAGAGGAAAGAGAGACAAGATCACAAGCCAAGCAGACGTCTTACTGTTTTTTTCTTGTTGCTAATGCTGTCCAGCACATAGAACAATGTTTCGCAGTACACAGAACCAAGCCATGAATTACTAAACCAGTTACTTCTCAATATGTAAGACATTTGCCATGTATTTTTATAACTGTTGCAATAAAGAATAGCTGCATTAAATTTACCTGGTTCTTCTTGTCATTAGTTTATCCACACTCACTCCAGGCACACAGACCAGACCAGTTAATGCATAACCAACACACAGCTACATCAAGATGAACTAGTCTTAGTTAACTTAACCAAAACTTATAACCATCAGTCATTACAAAGTCATATGTGTTTGGACTGAATATTTTTCAGAAAGAAGGCAAAATAGTTAAAAAGGAAGAAAAAGGCAAAGAGAGGATATCTGAAAGCAATTGTATCAAATGACCCCCATGAAGGGGAATAAGAAGTGGCTCAAGAAAGAAAGTGGATTTTCGGCTGCGGGAACAAATGACAAACAAGCAAATGGGGGAGGGACATCATCATCATCATCATCATCATCGTCATCATCATCATCGTCATCATCACCATCATCATCATCATCATTTAACGTCTTTTGTCCATGCTGGCATGGCCTGGACAATTTGACTGAACTGGCACACTGGAAGGCTGCATCAGACTCCAATCTGATTTGGCATGGCTTTTTATGGCTGGATGCCCTTCTTAATGCCAACCACTCTGAGAGTGCAATGGGTGCTTTTTATGTGCATGACACCAAGGTGCTTTTATGTGCCACTGGCATTGGTGCCAATTTGCATGACAATACATGTAAATGTAATTTGCAAAATGACAACTCACTTCAAAATATAAACAAAAATATTTGAAAGTTTACAAAAGGGCAATTTAAAATGAATTGCTTATTTGAAATTATTTTTACATGCATTTACATTTATTATAACAAATATATTTTCAATGATGCTACCTGTATTATAAACTATATTATACTGTTGAGAAAAGAAAATAGAAAGCTATGATAATGAGGTTCAATATCCAACATTTAAGCATTTACTTATTCGTTTTACTTACTCAAGAGATAAAGTTTATTTTTGAATATTCCTGGCTTCATTTTTACTCTTTTGCAATCCCACAGCAAATATTTACCATATATTTTCTAAAGCAACCATCAAAATCTTGTGTGTATGTGTGTGTGTGTGGTGTGTGTGTGTGTGTGTGTGTGTGTGTGAGTGTGTGTGAGTGTGTGTGTGTGTGTGTGAGTGTGTGTGTGTGAGTGTGTGAGTGTGTGAGTGAGTGTGTGTGTGTGAGTGAGTGTGTGAGTGTGTGTGTGTGTGTGTGTGAGAAAGTGTGTGTGTGTGTGAGTGTGTGTGTGTGTGTGTGAGTGTGTGTGTGTGAGTGTGTGTGTGTGTGAGTGAGTGCGTGAGTGAGTGTGTGTGTGTGTGGTGTGTGTGTGTGTGTGTGTGTGTGTGTGTGTGTGTGTGAACTTCCACAATATAGAATCAACACAGAGTAAGACTGTCTTCAATTTTGTTTTGTTTTCTGAATACAAACTATGAAATAAAGGGAAAATGTATTTGCCCCAATATGTATAAGCTATATAGATTATCTGCATATATGTATGCGTTATTTAGATTATTTAAACTGCTAGCCTGTCACACACACAAACTCACATCTTTCATTTCCAACACCCATGTATGCATTTATCCATCATTCCAGTCAGTGTAACTCCTCCCATAACTATATGATATAAAGCATGACAGAAATTAAGCAACCGATCGACCAACTATCAAACAAACAAGCAATCAACCGTCCAACCAAGAAGCAATCACCCAACCAACCAACCAATCAACCAACAAGTCAGCCAACCAACCAATCAACCAACAAGTCAGCCAACCAACCAATCAACCAGCAAGTCAGCCAACCAACCAATCAACAAACCAGCAACCAACCAATCAACAACCAGCCAGCCAACCAACCAATCAACCAACCAATAATCAACCATCCAACCAAACAATCAACTAATCAAACAACCAACGAACCATCCAACAATCCAACAAAGCAACCATCCAACAAAGCAACCATCCAACAAGCAACCATCCAACATCCAACCAACCAACCAACCAATCAACAGCCAACCAACCCAAACCAACCAGCCAATAAACAGCCAAACAAAAACCTACCAACTAGCAACCAACCAGCAAATCAACAAACAAATCAACCACCAAACCAATCAACCTACCAACCAATGAATTAACCAACCAGCCAACCACTTAACAACCAACCAATCAACCCCAGATTTCAACTGGTACTTACTTTATTGACTCTGAAAGGATGAAAGGCAAAGTTAACCTCAGTGGAATTAGAACTCAGAACATAAAATAGACAAAATGTTGTTTATGATTAGATATTCTTTTACTGTTTTACATGTTTCAGTCATTTTACTGCAGCCTTAAGTTGAGCTAATCGACCCCAGGACTTATTCTTTGTAAGCCTTATTCTTAGTCTCTTTTGCCAAACCGCTAAGTTACAGGGACGTAAACACACCAGCATCTGTTGTCAGGCAATGTTGGGGGAACAAACACAGACACACAAACATATACATACACACACATATATATATACATATGTACGACGGGCTTCTTTCAGTTTCTGTCTACCAAATCCACTCACAAGGCTTTGGTCGACCTGAGGCTATAGTAGAAGACACTTGCCCAAGGTGCCACGCAGTTGGACTGAACCCAGAACCATGTGGTTGGTTAGCAAGCTACTTACCATACAGCCACTCCTGCACATAAATTTTAATAACAAATTCTTATATGGACCCCCAAGGGTCATATGAACCCCAGTTGAGAACTACAGTTCTGGAAGATCTTTAAGAAAACAAAAGAAAGCTAAAAGTTAGCATCCAAGAATCGAACCTTTGCTTCCTCTCTAAAGATCAGCAAGCATCATCGACAACAGCAAGAAGAAGAAGAAGGAGAAAAGAAAGATGAGGAGAAAAGAAAGATGAGGAGAAAGAGGAAGAAAAACAGGAGGAGAAGGAGGAGGAAGAGGACAGCAACTGTTGTTAAGCCTGAGTAAACTAAAAGTAAATCCCAAAAGTAAATCAAAAGTAAAGCAATCTAGATTAAGCTCTAAAAGCAAGCTATATGTTATAGCAGCAGCAGCAGCATCAGCAGCAGCAGTAGTAGTAGTAGTAGCAGTAGTAGTAAATAGAACATCTATAGATTGGTCCATTGTTCAGATTTATTAGGATGAGTTCATTTATTAACAATATCTATCCAATTGGAAGAATTACTTAATCAAATATTCATTAGTGTTCATACACACACACATGTACGTGTGTGTGTGTGTGTGTGTGTATGTACGTTTGCATTTGTGTGTGTATATGTACATATAATATATATGTATATATACATATATATAATTAGATGTGTATATGTATATATATATATATATATACATGCACACACAAAGATGTGTATATATATATATATACACACACACACACAAAATGCGTGCATGTGTATACATACATGCATTAAAGGTGGTTTGCATGGTCATACTCTCTCTTCTACTTTCCCCTGTATATATATATATATATATATATATATCCTCTATCTATCTGTCTATCTATCTATCTATCTATATATAGATAGATAGATAGATAGATAGAGGAACGTACACGTGTGAGTGTGTGTGTCTGTCTGTGTACATGTTTGCATATTTCATATGCATGCACATGTGATTGTACGTGTGTATATTTTGTATATGCTAACAGTGATTTGCATGTTCATGTTACATATATTGAGATATATATGTATGTATGTACCTCAATATTTGTCTGTATCTCTCTCTCTCTCTCATTCTCTCATTCTCTCCCAAACTTCTTCTGTCTTCTAACAAGGAGACATTGTTACTTCACTCTAACTTATACCATTAAGTAGATATATCAGTCAAACACAGGAACACAATTTACTTCAGAAATGCTATTATACAACATTACTCACATTGGAATGTCTTGTATAATATTGTATAATACTATTCATTACTGTTTAATGCTGTACACTTCTGCACAATATTGTACAGCACTGTGTATCTGTTTAAAAATTTGTGCAAGATTGTTCATTACTGTATATTAGTGTGCCCTACTATGCAATACTATAAAAAAAAATGCTTGTGGGTGCACTTTGATACACCTCCACAATCATACTCCTCTTCCAATGGGGGGGGGGTAACTGTGTAGCAAGAAACCTATGCCTGTCCATCTGTCACACTTTAACCTCTCCAAGCATAATGCCTAATGCCAGGTATAGTACCACCTCCTTCAATACTATATGCTACTCAGCTGAAGGGTCTTGTCTTGCAAGTTATTTGGTGACCTTACTGCTCTTGGGGCCACATGAAAGTGTCCAGTGCACTCAGTAAAGTGGTTGGAATTAGGAAGAGCCTCCAGCCATAGAAACCATGCCAAACCAGACACTGGTGCTTGGTGCAGTCCTCTGGATTGTCATTTCCTGTATATGTATATATATATATGATGGGCTTCTTTCAGCTCCCATCAGTCAAATCCACTCACAAGGCTTATGTCAGCCCAAGGCTAGAGTAGAAGACACTTACTCAAGGTGTTATAAAGTGAAACTGAAACCAAAACTATGTGGTTTGGAAATAAACTTCTTACCACACAGCCACACCTATAGAAACGTTACCCTTCCATACTACTAACCACTACCCCTGCTCTCTTCACCCCCAGAGGTCACTCATGATTGATACACATCACACTCTCCCTCCACATACCATTTCTATGTTAATCCTCTCTAACTTCTGTTGCTCCCATTCTGCCCTACCATAACTACCCTTCTTTTAATACTCATTCTCACAGACTCACATTTTCTTCTCATTCTCATACTGTCACCCCAATCACTCCATCTTTTCCACCATACGCTCAATTCTTCTCCATTCCACCATGTTTTAACCTCTTTAGCATTCACATTTTTCTGTCAGAATTAGTGCTTATTTATTCACATTGTTTTGAATTAATCATGCATTATCTTGTAACTTCAAGATTTTGATGATGTGATTGTTTATTTTCAAAATAATCTTGTAGAGTAAGTGTGAGAGGTTGGTTTTGGCAGATGGAATATTTTGGCTGGTTGTGACCAGCTTAAATGCTAAAGGGTTAACTCTTGAAGTCATCCAGACTCATATCCATTGCTACTGGTTACAATATATCAAGCAACCAGAGACAACATACACTGGTAAAGACTTGTATATTGTCTTGCAGGATACAAGGCAACCTCACAAGTGTTGGTGCCATAGTAAAATGTGCCCAGTACGCTCTGTAGTGTGGTTGGTGAATGAATGAAGACAACGTAGATCTATGAAGACCTTTTAGTCCTGTCTAATTGAAAATACAACAGCATCATCATTGTTTTACGTCTGCCTTCCACGCTGGCGTGGGTTAGACGGTTTGACAGGAGCTGGCCCGGCAGAAAACTACACCAGGCTACTGTGTCTGTTTTAGCAAGGTTTTTATAGTTGGATGCCCTTCCTAACACCAACTACCCTATAGAATGAACTGAGTGCTTTTTATGTGGTGCCACCACAAGTAAGGTCAGTTTTGGCCTGATTTTTACTGTTGGATCCCCTTCCAAATGCCAACCACTTCACAGAGTGGGCTGGATGTTTTTTTATATGGCATCAGCACTGGAAGGGTCACCAAGTAACTTTGCAAGACAAGGAATCTTTGAGAGGGGCATTGGAGGAAGTGATCTTATGTCAGATTACAAAAGGTTAGAATGTGACAGAGAGAGAGAGAGAGAGAGAGAGAGAGAGAGAGAGAGAGACAGACAGACAGAAACAAGTGTCTTGCTGAAGAAAAGGTACATGGTTATCTGGCTAGAGAGAGAGAGAGAGAGAGAGAGAGAGAGAGTTATCAAGAAAGAGGACAGCATCTCTAGTGTTATTACTTGGTGATCTTATTGCCACGATAAGATTCATTCAGTTACACTCTGTAATGTGGTTGATCTTAAGAAGGTTACCCAATCATAGAAACCATGATAAATACAAAGTACAAGAGAGATGTGGTCTCTTGGTGCATTTGGGAAGGCAATAACATTAATTAAGAACTGACTTTGTATATAACAATCTACCCAATACGTGTCTGTATGGAAAGCAAAAGTAAATTGCTTATTATTATTACTACAGAAATCATTGTTATTATCATGATGCTGATGCGAATGATAAAGATATATATGTGCATACATGCACGTTTATATGTATGTATGTGTATGTATGTATGTATGTATGTATGTATGTATGTATGTTTGTATGTATGTATGTATGTATGTATGTATGCGTGTATGTATGCAAGTATGTGTATGTATGTATGTATATATATATATATATGTATGTATATGTATATGTATATAAGCATACTTATGTATATGCACACACACACACACATATATATATATGCATGCATAGATACACATACATGCAAATATATATGTATGTGTGTATATATGTGTGTATGTATTTGTGAGTGTGTGTATAAAGGAGCAGCTTTTGTATGTTTGCATGTATGTGTTAGGTTCTCTCACTCCTTTTGTTATTATTGTCGTTGTTGTTGTTGTTGTTGCTCCATCATTTTTCTCTCCACCTTTCAATCTATTTAACTTGATCAGCAACAACTACAACAGCAACATTATCTTCGACACCACCACCACCACCACTAACAACATCAACAACAACAACAAATATGAGTAAATCAATAGTACTTTTTATTGATTTTTTTCAAAGTGATTTCAAGTTTCATTCATTTATACCAGGTGATATTTCTATAGATGTTACTCAACCACCCCAACACTACCACCCTCACTATGCTACCATACTACCAGTGTTACTAAGACTTACACTACCAATACACACATTAGTATTGCAGATGCGCACACATGCACCCATGTGTACACAAACACACACACACACTCCATACTACACACCACTACACACTTCAAATGTACCAAAGATGGAGCAGCTTCCTCATAGATATTCGACTTGCTAGAAAAAGCAGCCAAATTTCATGAAATTAAATCCTATCTAACTGAAAGAGACTGGACATCTGTAATACTGTTAACCGTCCAAAAAGACAGTATGACTGTAGTTAGTACTTTTCATCAGTTTTCCCATTCAGAAACAACCTAATGTTAAACCATGCACTCTGTCATCACATATTAATATTATATACATGGAGCAGGAGTGACTGTGTGGTAAGTAGCTTGCTTACCAACCACATGGTTCGGGATTCAGTCCCACTGTGTGGCACCTTAGGCAAGTGTCTTCTACTATAGTCTCGGGCCAACCAAAGCCTTGTGAGTGTATTTGGTAGGCAGAAACTGAAAGAAGCCCATCGTATATATGTATATGTGTATATATATATATATGTGTGTGTGTGTGTGTGTGTGTTGTGTGTCTGTTTTCGCCCCCTCCCCCCAGCATCGCTTGACAACTGATGCTGGTATGTTTACATCCCCGTAACTTAGCGTTTGGCCAAAGAGACCAATAGAATAAGTACTAGGCTTCCAAAGAATAAGTCCTGAGGTCGATTTGCTTGACTAAATGTGGTGCTCCAGCATGGCTGCAGCCAAATGACTGAAACAAGTAAAAGAGTAAAAGAGGAGGTTAAGGTGGTGAGCTTGCAAAATGCTTAGAGGCATTTCATCTGTCTGTATATTCTGAGTTCCAATTTTGCCGAGGTTCACTTTACCTTTTATCCTTTCAAGATCAATTATATAAGTACCAGTTCAGCATTGGGTTGAAGTAATTGTCTTACCTTCTTCCTCAAAATTACTAGCCTTGTGCCAAAATTTGAAATCATATTTAACCCTTTTGTTACCATATTTCTGTTGAGATGCTCTGTGTTTCTTTCAATTAATTTTAAATATAACAAAGAATTTAGTAAAATAACTTAGTTGTCATTAAGCTGTGTTGAGAACATAATTTGTAACTAGGGTTTGGTGGAAGATTTTAATTCAGAACTTTTGAAAACAAGACATTTGTACTACAGAGCCAGAGGCAGTTTCAGGTGGATTGGTATCAAAATGGTTAAGGTAGAATGCTGGCAGAATCATTAATATGCCAAACAAAATTCTTAATGGTGTTTCATCCATCTCTATGTTCAAAGTATTGGGTTGTCTAGAAAGTTTGTGCTGATTTCTAAAGGAAAGAAAAGGGTCAATAAATACTTGCCATTACATTTTTAATTGACCAAATATAAACCATTTTGTTGCACAATGCGTCTCCATCTTTCCTTCAACTTGAAAATACCCTCTTCCCAGAATTGAGGTGGTTTCATGGCAAAGAATTCATCAAGGTATCTTTTTACGTCATCCAAGGAATTGAAATTTTTACCATTAAGACTATTCTGCAGTGACCTGAATAAGCGGAAATCCGAAGGAGCAATATCTGGTGCATATGGAGGGTGGGGTAACACATCCCAGCCAAGCTGCAGCAATTTTTGTCTGGTTCCCAAAGCATCAAGTGCCGAAAATGAACTTTCTTATCTTCCATTTTAAAGGATTACAGAATTAAAACAGGTTATAGGAACATAAACCTTCTTCCACGAAAAGATAGCTTAAACTGTGCTCTAAATAGAGGTGTAGTCAAATCCTATTTTATGGACTCAACCATGTTCTAAAATAAGGTCGAAAGGTAAGCTGCTATAAATCAGCACGAACTTTCCAGACAACCCAATACAAACTCTGCCAAGGCCAACTTTGCCTTTCATACTTTCAGGAATGATAAAATAAGTACTAGGTGAGCACTGAGGTCAATGTCATTGACATACCCACTAACCCGAAATTGTTAAGCCTTGAGCCAAAAATTGAAATCAATATTATATACATGGAGGGCAGTGAGGTGGCAGAACATATTTGCATTCTGAGCAAAATGCTTACTGGCATTTCGCCCATCTATATGCTCTGTGTTCAAATCCTGCCTTTCAGAGATGACAGAATAACTACCTGTAGATCACTGGGAATTATTGGAATCTTGGGCTTTACAGAGATGTAAACAAAACAACACTGGTTGTCAAGTGGTGATGGATGTGTATATAAATAAATAAATATATATATATTTGTATGTATGTATGTATGTATGTATGTATACAACCTTATGCATACACACACACACACACATATATATATGCATGTACATCTACAACTTATACATATATATATATATATATATAATATATATATCCCCACCAGCACAAGACCAGTCAGGTGGTCAATGCCAGTGCCGCCTGACTGGTCCTGTGCTAGTGGCACATAAAAAGCACCATTCAAGCATAGACGTTGCCTGTATTGCCTGACTGGCCCCTGTGCTGGTGGCATGTAAAAAGCACCATTCAAGTGTGGTCAGTGCCAGTACTGCCTGACTGGCCCGCATGCCGGTGGCATGTAAAAAAGCATCCACTACACACTCTGAGTTGTTGGCATTAGGAAGGGCATCCAGCTGTAGAAATTTTGGCAGATCAGACTGGAGCTTGGCACAACCTTCTGGCTTGCCAGTCCTCAGTGAAACCGTCCAATCCATGCCAGCATGGAAAGCAGATGTTAAACAATGATGATGACGATGATGATACCCACTAAGAGCTTCCACACAGTTTCCATCTTCCATATTCATGCACAGGACATTGGTCAACTCAAGGTTATCATAGAAGACATTTGCCCAGGTATCAGTAATATAATCAGAGACTTAAAAGACAACAGGGTTGTCATGTATGGAACACCTCTAGTTAAAGGTTTACTTAATCAGGGTTGATTGAAGGTTAAACAAGAACAATAATAACAGCACTGCATGCACTCCACCACTGCACACATCACCACCACATGGCTCACACACCACTCCGTACACATATATACATATATACTACTACGCCTTGCACATCATTACATACATATAAGGACCACTGCAAACACCTCTGTACCACCACCTTAACTCTTTAGCATTTAAAACAGCCATATCCAGCCAAAATATTCTACCGGCTTCATGCTCAAACCATCTAGGTCTGACCTATCACACCTATCCTCTAAAATGCCATTCTAAAAATTAACAGTCAGATCATCAAAACCTCAAAACTGTAAGATAATGTGTGATTAATTCAAAACGATGCGAAGCAATAAGTACCGTAAATCCTCAAGTATAGTCCGCCCTTGAGTATAATACGCAGGGGATTTTTAGGGGGCTGTACCTCTGAAAAATCTAAACCTTGTGTATAATATGCACCTCTTCTCTAAGTTGAGTCAAGGAGGTCTATATAACGTCCTTTATTTGTAAAAATGTATACGGTAACATCCTTTATTATTATTGTATGTATAACATAATGCAAATGGGTAGCTTTTTTGTGCATTTTGTTTGCAGAAAATAAAGAAATAACAGTAATAACAGTATTTTTGCAAGGTATTTTTGCAAGGTATTTTTGCGCCCGACATCACAAAATGCAACTGAATAAACATTGCCGGACAGAAAATAAAGACCCGGTCATTGCTGAGAAAATAATTTTCATTTTTAACCTCAAATATTGTACACACTAGGGATTTTGACCTTTAAATTTTGGGAAAAAAATGCGGATTATACTCGAGATATTTACGGTATAACATTTGACAGGGTAATCTGATTGCTAAAGGGTTAAACAGCTGTTATTTCTGCAAGTCAATAAAGAATTCCCCTATGTAATCGGTCAATCTGCATCACTACTCTCTCTCCATATCAAACATTCATAATGGTGCCACACCCTTTCATATATCCATGCCATATGTCATGTCCCATGCACACTATTCCACCTCTTGCTAAAGGCCTTGTGCACATTCTCTCTCACAACTTGTATTACATCCTGCCACTCTCTCACTCACCCGCGTACCATACCCTTACGCCACATCCTCATACCACTCCCTTGTGCCGCACGCTCAATCCACGACCTCATGCCACACACTCTCATGCACACTCCTGTCACACCCTCATTCCACACCCACATACCACACCCTCACACATGCCACACCCTTACTCCTCACTCTCATACCACACCCTCATTCCTCACCCTCATGCCACACCCTCACTCCTCACTCTCATGCCACACCCTCATATCACACCCTCCTGTCACACCCTTATGCCACACCCACATACCACACCCTCACTCATGCCACACCCTCACTCCTCACTCTCCTACCACACCCTCATTCATCAACCTCATGCCACATCCTCACTCCTCACCCTCACTCCTCACCCTCATGCCACACCCTCATACCACACCCTCCTGTCACACCCCTATGTCACACCCACATACCACACCCTCATTCATGCCACACCCTCATTCCTCACCCTCATGCCACACCCTCCAACACACCCCATGCACCACCCACTCATACATACTCTACAGAGCATTCCATACACCTCACACCATACCCGTTGCACTGAACCTATACCACACTACACTAAATTCTCCACAAGCACCATACTACCCCATGCAATACACACCACTTCACCCCTCCCACACACATACACCCATGCTACACTCTCCCCCCACATACTCCATGTCACCCCACCACACACAGACACACACACATACATCATTTTTTTTTTCAATCCAGTACAATCAATTTCAAAAGACCAATTAGAATTCCATTCTGTTCTAATGGTAAATGGTAAATCTTCCAGCAGCACATCTTCATTTCCATGACAACCGTAATTAGTTACTTCCTGATTAGACAGAACACATGTTGCGGTGGTCATCCCTTGTGTCCAGAGAAGGAAGTGGGAGTAGAGAGGAGCTAAAGAATATGTGTCTATCTGGTGGTGGTGGTGGTGGTGGTGGTGGTGGTGGTGGTGGTGGAAGATATCTTTTGTAGGGTGATTTGACACACACACACACAAATATAACCACAACACACTCTTATTCCTGTGTACACACATCCTCATGAAAGTATCCACATATACTTTAACATTTGCACACACACACACACATGCACACATTCTCAGAGACCTCAGGCTCCTCTACACACAGACATATATAGACACACATACACATATATACAGAAATGCTTCCACCCGTATATGCACTAGTCATCATTTGTAGACCGGCATTCCACCAGTTCAATACCAGGATGAGCTCTCTGTTATGAGAACTGGAGTACAGAAGTGATTTCTCCTGTAAGACACCAAAAGGTAGGAGCTGGATCCCTCGTTAAATGTTAACGAATAACTTTCCAGTTTTACAGTTGCTACTTCATTTATTGTTCTTTTATAACTGTTTACAATTAAGTGGAGAATTAATTAACCTAGCTATACAAGACACATAGACACAACATAATGCTGATGAGAGAAATTGAACAGCTGACCTCTCAGCTCGTTGCTCATTACTTTTTGCACCAGTGCATGTATACTGGACAAAACGTGTGTGTGTGTGTGTGTTTATGTAGAATGTTTTATGTCAGATGAATGAAAGAAGGTTGGTTGATACATTTTGAAGGGAATATAGTTTTATCAAAACTGAATGTTTGGCTTGTAATGAAAGTTTCATGCCATTGTGATCTTCAGGTAAGAACTGTTACAGTTCAGTATAAGTGATGTATTTATATCCTTTGGTGGGTGAGTGTTCTAGTGTTTGTATCTATATTTTGCTTTGCATTTCATATTTTTGATTGGGCATTGTTTCTCTGGACTATTTATTGGTTGTTTAGAAGACACATTTTTGTGATGTATTCCTCATTTATATTTCTCATAAGCGTTGGAGTGAGAATTATTAATTTCATTATAGTTTATAGTTTAGTTGGTGATGGAGTACATTTCCATTTTCTTTTTCTGTGCATATATTAGGTTGGATATGGTGCTGAAGAAGGAGCAACAACTCCTGAAATATGCATATACACCCATTCATTACATACTAAGGCAGTGCTCCAGGATGGCCACAGTCTAATGACTGAAACAAATAAAAGATAAAAGAAAAGGTTATGTGTGGGGATTGTAAGGTGATAAATGTTGTTTGGAGAAAGGTTGTTTATGAATGATGTTAACCTTGAAATCAATTAAGGCCATATCTAATTGTAGGTAGTTATATTCTTGTGAAGGCACGTGACTCAGTGGTTGGAGCATTGAGCTCACGATCATGAGGTAGTGAGTTTGATTCCCAGACTGGGCTGTGTGTTGTGTGCTTGAGCAAGACACTTTATTTCACATTGCTCCAGTTCTACTCAGTTGTAGAAATGAGTTGCAATGTCACTTGTGCCAAGCTGTATCGGCTGTTGCCTTTCCCTTGGATAACACCAGTGGTGTGGAGAGTGGAGGCTGGTATGCGTGGGCAACTGCTGGTCTTCTTTAAACAACCTTGCCCAGACTTGTGCCTCAGAGGGAAACTTTCTAGGATACAATCTCATGGTCATTCATGACAGAAGTGGATCTTTACCTTATGTATGTATGTATGTATGTATGTATGTATGTATGTATGTATGTATGTATGTATGTATGTATGTATGTATGTATGTATGTATGTACGTATGTATGAGTGAAGGTGCATGGCTCAGTGGTTAGAGCATCAGGCTCACAATCATGTGGTAGTGGGTCCAACTCCTAGACCAGGCTGTGTGTTGTATTCTTGAGCAAGAAATTTTATTTTACTCTGCTCCTGTTCACTCAGCTGTAGAAATGAGTTGCGGCGTCACTGGTGCCAAGATGTATCGGCCTTTGCTTTCCCTTGGATAACATCAGTGGTATGGTGAGGGGAGGCTGGTATGCATGAGCAAACTACTGTTCCATAAACAAACTTGATCAGACTTGTGCACTGGAGGGTAACTTTCTTGATGCAGTCCCATGGTCATTCATGACCAAAGGGGATCTTTACTTTTTACCCTAGTTATATTCTTAATGAATGGGGATACCCATCTGAGTGAGTTTTGGTGTTGAGTATTTGGAATTGTATGAAAAACATCTGTCTTTTATACTTGTTGATATTGAGATGGAATTTTGTTCATTTGTTATGAGAAAATATGTGTAGTTGTATGCATGTGTGCATGCGCGCACGTGTGTGTGTGTGTGTGTGTGTCTGGTCATTTCCTATGGTTACATGTTTTCAGAATTTTGTGTGTCACATGGTATTAAGGGAATATTTGTGTGTGAATCTGTGTGTGGCTGTGTGTGTGTGTGTGTGTGTGTGTGTGTGTGTGTTTGTGTTTGTGTGTGTGTGTGTGTTCGTGTCCGTGTGTGTTCGTGTCCGTGTGTGTGTCTGGTCATTTCCTATGGTTACATGTTTTCAGAATTTTGTGTCTCACATGGTTTTAAGGAAATATTTGTGTATGAATTTGTGTGTGGCTGTGTGTGTGTGTGTGTGTTTTGTGTGTGTGTGTGTGTGTGTTTTTGTGTTTGTGTGTGTGTGTGTGTGTGTGTGTGTGGTCATCTAGCTTTCATATGCATGTGTGTATGACTGGGAAGGGTTCTTGCTGATTTGCTAGTGGTCATGGAATATATTATGAAAATAAAAATATATGTATGGTGTGTGTGTGTGAGTGTGATTTTGTGAGTCCCTTATAGAGAAAGGTGTGTATGAGCAGTGTTAGCTGTGAAACTAATTAAGAACGTATCTACTGTGGATAGGGATGATTTTAATGAATGACGTTTCAAGGTTGAGTGGTTTTGCCATGTTGTGTTATTAGACATTTATTGGTGTTTGTGTTTTCTTTTTAGTATGTAATGAATAAACAACTTACTTTTATGCTCATTAGTATGTGTGTTGAGTATGTGTATTTGGTGTAGTTGTAATGGAATTTTGTTTTGGATGAAATGGTATTTTATTCTATTGTTTTGAAAAATATTTACCTGTGTGAGTGTGTGTGTGTAAGTATGTGCGTGTATGCGTGTATATGTGTGTGTATTTGTGTGAATGTGTGTGTGTGTGCACTCATGCATACACACACACACACACATGAGAGTGTGATGGCTGAGATGACTAGGGGTGTATTGTTATTTGTCTAAACCCAAACTACATACAAATACTCAATAAATAGAAAATGCAGACCAATGAACAGACACAATCATCAGTCCACCCCACCACCACCACCACCACCCATAATTACAAAAACTACAACATGTAAAAGACAAAAGTCCTAAACAGCTAATGAAGAAGCCAGAAAACACAGCATCCAATCAATGACTGAAATGCTGATCAATCAACAAACACAACCACTTGACCAACCACACATATAAACCAAAAAATATAAAAAACCCCAAAACTGAGTTGTAACAGTTCTTGCCTGACGATCACAGTTGTGTGAAACACAACCTGTGTAAGAGACAAAATTCAGTTTCTATAAAACTATGGCTGTGGCCATGTTGGTGGTGCTCCACATTGCTACAGCATGGCTACTGTAATGATTTAATTGTAGAGGTGCATGGCTTAATGGTTAGGGTGCAGGACACATGAGTGTAAGATTGTGATTTTGATTCCTGGACCAGGCGATTCATTGTGTTCTTGAGCAAGACATTTCATTTCATGTTGCTCCAGTCCACTCAGCTGGTAAAAAAAGAGTAATCCTGAAAAGGACCAGCTTCCCATCCAGGAAGGTGTATATATATCTGAGATACTTGGAAACTGGCCCTATGCTCCTTACAAAATAATGTGAACTAACCTTTAATTTTATCATTTTAGATTTACTTCTGTTACAGACCAAGCAATAACATCCATCAACTTTCCATCCAAGCCTTCCTTTTTTAAAAGCTTAGCCATAGGAAGAAGATCAATGTCCACGACTAAGGTCTCCAATACTAGTGGAAAGAAGGGAAGAATTTATCTTCAGACTGTTGACTTGGGCCCAAATGCTTGCAACAAAGAGTATCCCATATTAAGGTACCAAAACACCAAGTAATTGCATTAAACAAGGTGACGGATTAAGAATACCACCCTAAGATAGATACAATTTATCTCAGAAGTATGTAGCTGACCTAATGCTCTGATGTAATACACTTGCCCAAGGGGCTGTTTTTACTGTTGTTAAGCCTTGTTGTTAGCCAGACATTGCACATGAGAGGTGTTGACTGTTTCAACTGATCAGATATTGTTGTTGCTACCTTCACACTCTAATATAATGTTATTGATCTCCGTCTATGTCTAACTCAATCAATATATACTTCCACTTCTGTTGCTCTACGAGCTCTGTTTCTTTGCTTTGAAAAACCAATCACATAAGTAATCAATCACAGTGCTAATTAATCACATTACTAATCAATCACATCTGTGATCAATTACATTATTAAACCATTGTTTGATACATATTGAACTATTATCTATTGTCTTCACTACAGTGGTAACAAGAGGCAAATGCTATCAAGCTATTTGGTCATCATCATCATCATCATCATCATCATCATCATCGTTGTCGTCATCATCATCATCATCATTGTCGTCATCATCATCATCATCATCATCATCATCGTTGTCGTCATCATCATCATCATCATCGTCATTGTTTAACATCTGTTTTACATCCTGGCATCAGTTAGACAGTTTGGCATCAGGCTCCAATTGTCTGTTGTATGGTTTCTACAACTGGATGCCCTTCCTCTGGCCAACCATTTAACAGAATGTATGTATGTGTGTATGTATGTTTGTATGTATGTACATATGTATGTATCTATCTGTCTGTTTATCTGTCTGTCTGTCTGTCTGTCTATCTATCTATCTATCTATCTATCTATCTATCTATCTATCTATCTACATATCTATCTATCTATTTATCTATCTGTCAAATCTATCTATTTATCGACCTATCTATCACTATTTTACTCACTCCGTCTATTTTATTGTGTGTGTGTGTGTGTTTCTTTCTATGTTCCTATCTGTGGAAGAGCATAGGCTTGAAACGTTAAAGACTTTTTCACTTCCCGAGCATTAAACTAATACATCTGTTGTCTACACCACCTGTCTTCATCTTTTGTTTTTTTTTGTGAATTCTCCCCTATAAATAAATGTGTGTGTGTGTGTGTGTGGTGTGTGTGTGTGTGTGTGTGTGTGTGTGTGTGTATACATATATATCTACTTACCTACCTATTTATCTATCTATCACATTAGTGACATTTCTTATCTAGCACTCTTGTGACAAATAAAGTTATATTATCATCAATGTTACCATCTATTATTATTATTATTATCATCATTATTATTATTATTATTATTATTATTATTATTATTATTATTATTATTATCATCAATGTTACCATCTATTATTATTATTATTATTATTATTATTATTATTATTATTATTATTATTATTATTATTATTATTATTATTATTATTATTATTATT
>NC_043014.1:32304599-32314599 GCF_006345805.1 Octopus sinensis
CTAGCTTGCCACCTTAATAAAATCTCATTCATGCAATTGATAAAACTAAGACATAGGGCCTACAAAGATGTGAGGGTAGACAAAACAAAGGTATTTGTTAGGTAGGGATTAAAGTTATTGTAAGATTTTATGTTGTGTAAAAATATATGCTGTGCTGAATGGATATTGTTTGTTCCTTCTCGAGCCATACCTGGCTCATAGGGCCGGTTTCCTAGTTTCCTTGGCATATAGGTTCCCCACCTGGACAGGATGCGGGTCCGTCACAGATGAGCTGCAAGATGCAGGAGGAAAGAGCGAGAGAAAGTTGTGGCGAAAATGTCAGCAGAAGTTCGCCATTACCTTCTGTTGGAGCCACGTGGAGCTTAGCTGTTTCACTCATAAACACACATATCACCCGGTCTGGGATTTGAAACTACAATCCCTCGACCACGAGTCCACTGCTCTAACCACTAGGCCATGTGGCATTTTGCCATAAAGATAGACAAAATGCCACTAAACATTTTGTCCAGTATACTAACTATTCTACCAGCTTGTTGCCTCAATAAAAGGGTAAAGAGCAAAGACCCCCTTCAGTCATAAATGACCATAGAATTGCACCTAGAAAATTCTCCCCCAAGGCACAAATCTGGGTAAGGTTGTTTATGGAAGACCAGCAGTCGCCCATGTATACTGGCCTTCCCTCTCCACGCCACCAGTAATTATCCAAGGGAAAGACAAAGACCAATATAGCATGGCACCAGTGATGTTGCAACTCATTTCTACAGCTGAGGGAAATGGAGCAATGTAAAATGAAGTGCCTTGCTTAAGAACACAACATACAGCCTGGTCCAGGAATTGAACTCACTACCCCATATCTGTGAGCCCAACACTCTATATAATGAAACATGTGCCTTCAGATTAAGGGCACATTATAATTTTGATGTAAAATAAACATAAAAACCCTTAATTGGCTCTTAAATGCTACAATTTTAACAGATGATCTTTCTGTTTCGCTCTGCTTGTGTTATGGTTTGTATTTTATTCACAATGGAAACAACTCTCCTATCACTCTATGGTCTTTCAGGGTCATTAGAACTTGCATATCTATATAGATCTCACCTGCCTACAGTGCACCACTAAAAAGATGGTGATCTGAGGGTCAATGATGTTGCTATCTTTTACTGCAAACCCTTATATTATAACATACCAAATATGGTGGTAAGAACTTATGGTCAGGTGTGTAATGCTCCAGTTCACCTTTTTTTTTTTTTCAAATTCCATTCCAAATCTTGTCTTTATATTTGGTTTGCAAGATTCTTGATACAAATTTGGGTTTGAAAGAAATCCTGTATCTTGGGTGGGTCATAAGACCAGGAATAATAAAACATGCCCTGGTACAATATCACTTCTTTATTGTTAGTCAGTTGGTTAATTATTTAACCAACTAACTAATTGAGGATTTTAAGCATGGCTTCATAGTATCTTTCTCAGCTGACAGAGGATATGTTATTTCACAAATTGGCCAGAACTACCTGTAAATGTTGTTTTGGCATATGAGAAAACCCTCTGGGTCTTGATACAAATTTGTGCTTTGAAATATTCTTGATAAAATTTGTGCTTTGAAAGATTCTTGATACAAATTTATACTTTGAAGAAATCCTGTATCTTGGGAGGGTCATTATACCGGGAATAATAAAACATACCCTGGTACAATATCACTTCTTTATTGTTAGTCAGTTGATTAATTATCTAACCAACTAACTAATTGATGATTTGCGCATGACTTCATAGTATCTTTCTTGGCTGACAGAGGATATGTTATTCCACAAAATGGTCAGAACTACCTGTAAATGTTCTTTTGGCACATGAGAAAACCCTCTGGGTCTTTTAAGATGCAGAGATAAATTTCCTTTTTTCTTACTGGTCAATGAGAATTTTGAGGAATGAAAGCATTTTCCCAATGGGCACAACTCCACCAGACAAACTTTTCTCATCCAAATAGTTCATATCTAGAACCGATACATTTGGGGTAACCTATGAGGATAATAAAGGAGGGCTTGAAATACTTTGCTTGATTCTCATTTCAAACTTCCCACTCATAACCTCACTTAATAAAACATGTGTGTAACTGCTACTGTTGTCAATATTTGTGTCATTTACATTGCCCAAAATGTTATTCTCCGTCAGAAAATTATTTTTTTGTTAAATAAATGTATTATGTTGCTGAATTGAATTTATGATTTTTTTTTATCTCTTCTCTGCTTTTTTCTTCAAAAAATGTTTGTGTACATTAATTTTTTTTTCTGTTTTAAAGTAGGACTGGCTATTTTTAAACACTTTAGCCAATTCGATTATTTATGAGTAGTAGAAAAAGAAATTTCTTTATTTTACAAATTGATATTTTTCATCAAAAGAAGGAAAATTAATGCAAGCAATTAAAATGCCTTCATCTCTGTTTAGAAGCTCCTCCACATTAAAAGATGCTTTTACACACAGTTTCACTGGTAAAAATTTACAATTATTGGAAACTTAAATGACACATGTCCAACATTTTAATTGTTTCACTCATTTGCTGCCAAAAGCCCATTCACCCACCAAATTTTTGTAGTTTTGCAAGCTGTATAGTGGCCTTAGTAGTGTCAGGGGCACCAAAAAAAAAAAAAAAGCACCCAGTACATGCTGTAAAGGGGTTGGCATTAGGAAGGGGATCCAGCCATAAAAGCTATGCCAAAGCAGACACTGAGGCATGAAGTGGTCCTTGGACTCATCAGATCCTTTCAACCCATCCAGCCCATACCAGCATGGATCACAGACATCTGGTGATGATGATGATGATGATGATGATATTTAAAAACATGAAATGCAAACTGAACAAGCATAGGCATAGGAGTGGCTGAGTGGTAAGTAGCTTGTTTACCAACCACATGGTTCCGGGTTCAGTCCCACTGCGTGGCACCTTGGGCAAGTGTCTTCTACTATAGCCTCGAGTCGACCAAAGCCTTGTGAGTGGATTTGGAAGATGGAAACTGAAAGAAGCTCGTCATATATATGTATATATATGTGTGTCTTTGTCTCCTCAACATCTCTTGACAACTGATGCTGGTGTGTTTACATCGCTGTAACTTAGCAGTTCGGCAAAAGAGATCAATAGAATAAGTACTAGGCTTACAAAGAATATGTCCTGGGGTTGATTTGCTCGACTGAAGGCGGTGCTCCAGCATGGCCACAGTCAAATGACTGAAACAAGTAAAAGAGTAAAAGAGTAAGCAACCCACACAGAAATGAGAAACTAGCAGCTAGATGAGATCAGGGCATCCTGCAACAATGGCATGTCGAAAGGGACCTGAGAGGGCTTTAAAACCAAACTGGAGAAGGAACCATTCACTTGCTAGATGCACATTAATTGATCATAGAGTACTAGTATGTCTCTTCACTATTTCTCTATCATTTGAGTGTTCCACAGAAGTTGTTCTATGGTTGGAATATATTTTCCTCGAACTGCCAGACTCTGGAAACCCTCTTCTACCTGTATCTCATTGTTTTCCTCTTTCTTATGACCTGAGCTCTTTCAAGTCTAAACGAAATTCATTTCGTTCATCTTAGTTTCTCCTTCTTCATAGTTTCTTACACTAAGTGGCTTTTTGTCATGTTTGGGATTTTAAAAAAGCAGAACCATCCTCAGTCAATATCTTACTATTCATTTCCTCTTCCTTCAAGTCATTCAGCAATTCTAATAGTTATTTGTATATTTTGTACAAAGAATTGTTAATGAATTCCAGACAACCCTAAAGTTACCTCCCATTGATGTGTAAGCATTTTATAGACAGTTATTTTTTGGTTTTCAAAGTTATCCCTACAGATTTTCTATAGAAATTATAGCCAGCACCGATTTATAACACTGTTTTATATCTGAATACATCAAATGTAAACAAAGCAATAAAAAATGGGAAAATAGGTAATGGGTGTATATGCATAAAGATAACTTTAAAAAGTGATTTAATAGCACCGCTAACACTGGAGGACACACTATTGACTTAATGTACCTTATAGTATATTATGGTTGCATAATGAAATATGGTCTCCTGCTCTTTTACTCTCTTTTACTTGTTTCAGTCATTTGACTGTGGCCATGCTGGAGCACTGCCTTTAGTTGAGCAAATCGACCCCAGGACTTATTCTTTGGAAGCCTAGTACTTATTCCATTGGTCTCTTTTGCCGAACCGCTAAGTTACGAGGACGTAAACACACCACCATCGGTTGTCAAGCGATGTTGGGGGGACAAACACAGACACACAAAGATATACACGCACGTACACATATATATATATACATATATATGATGGGCTTCTTTCAGTTTCTGTCTACCAAATCCACTCACAAGGCTTTGGTTGGCCCGAGGCTATAGTAGAGGACACTTTCCCAAGGTGCCATACAGTAGGAATGAACCTGGAACCATGTGGTTGGTAAGCAAGCTACTTACCATACAGCCACTCCTAAGTTATTGTTCTGTGTCTTGCCTTTGTGATTCTTCCCAGTAGTATGTCATCTCTGCTTATTTTCCTTCTCCTCTGTTACTTCTTGTTATGGCCAGAGGAAGGATTCTCTCAGCTTCCTGGTTGATTCTTGGAACTGGGTACAAAGTGATCGCTTTGAGAGCTGCACCTAGTGGTACCCAAGAAACTAAACTTTGTTGCCTTTTGTTACTGTTACTGCTTGTTTTTCCTTTTAATTTTTCCAGACATTTTCTGCGGCCTGTGTTATTGACGACCACCTTTGAATGACCACTCATAAAGACTGCATGACACAGCTCTAGGATAAGCTTATGACCTTGAGAGGCCACAACGGTTTCACTGGTGTTCTGTCACTTTTTCACCACAGACCAATCACTGGTTCACTACAGATCAATCACAGCTCACCACAGACAAATCACTGCTTTACCGGTTTCTACTCAATGACAAGCTTTTTCACCACAAACCAATCATTGTTTCCCACAGATCAATCACTACTTTACTAGTGTCTGGTCACTTGTTCATTACACACTAATCACTTGTTCACCACGAACCAATCATTTATTCATCACAAACAAATCACTGGTTCACTACTTATTTCTTTATTGCCCACAAGGGGCTAAACATAGAGGAGACAAACAAGGACAGACAAAGGGATTAAGTCGATTACATCGACCCTAGTGCATAATTGGTACTTAATTTATCGACCTCAAAAGGATGAAAGGTAAAGTCGACCTCGGCAGAATTTGAACTCAGAACATAACGGCAGATGAAATAACGCTAAGCATTTTGCCCGGCGTGCTAACGTTTCTGCCAGCTCGCTACCTTTATTCACTGGTTCACAACTGACCAATCACATGTTCCCCACTGTCCAATCATTGGTTCATTTATGTTCTCTGCAGTACCACTGGTTCGTTATAGACCAATCACTGATACACCACGCTGGAACTGAAATTTCTTGAACAGGTAGGCCATAGTTTAAATTCACTCAACTGATTTACCGACATCATTTATGGTAGATCCACAAAAACTGCAGCTTTAAGAACAACATATGAGAGGAACAGTAACAGCAATAGCAGAAAAGCAGCACCATCACTACCACAACCACCAGCACGAAAAACACCACTAACAACAACAACAATAATACCAGTAAAAACAACAATACCATTAACAGCAACAACTCCAACAACAACAGTAACAACAGTATCAACAGCATTTACAATGACCACAATAACTACAACATCATCATTTATATTATAAATGATAAATGTAATTTCCTTTAAGATATAATTAATTTCTGTTGAGAGACAATGTGTTATTGTTGAGAAATGCCATGTTACTTGGTCGGGTTAAACATGTTTCTGATGTTATAGGGAGAGCTGGAATGGAAGATATTTATATTATGATGGCATGGCTTTTGTGTATGTATGCGTGATTGTATGTACGTGAAACGGTGTGTATGTATGTGAGACTGTGAGCATGTATGTAAGACAGTGACTGTGAAATTGTGTGTGTATGTGTGTATGTGTGTATGTGTGTGTGTGTGTGTGCTCAAGACTTTGAATCTAACTTTGTCTGTGTGTAGAATAACTCTAAGTATTCATAAATACATTACAGAAATGCATAAATATACATATAAACATATACATTGTGTGTGTGTGTGTGTGTGTTTATGCATGTGTGTGTGTGTGTGTGTGTCTGTTTGTGTTTATGCATGTGTGTGCGTGTGTGTGTGTGTGTGTGTGTAGACAAACATTTGTTGACTCAAGCATTTATTTTCATAGACAGGAAAACACATATCCAATCAATCAGCCAGTGTTGGGGCTAGGAAGTGTATGAATAAACAGGTAGCTATTTTAGTTAATGAAGCATTGACTGTGGTTAAGATCAGCATTCATAAGGTATTGCAAAGCAATTTACAATAATTTAAATGTAAATTTATTTTGTAGCGCTAGACCTGGTACATAATTTTTGGAAAAACTCAAGGGTCTTACAATCGTTCATTCTATGCTTATGCATAATTTTCCATGCTTTATATAGGTTTAGAGTTATGTAAAGTAGAAGAAAGGTTTTTTAAAGTAGGTGCAGGTATGGCTGTGTGGTTAACAAGCTTGCTTCCTAACCACTTAGTTTCAGGTTCAGTCCCACTGCATGGCACCTCGGGCAAGGGTCTTCTACTATAGCTGTCAACATACCAGAGTTTAGTTAGTGGATTTGGTAACTGGAAATTGAAAGAAGCTTGTCATATATGTATGTGTGTGTGTGTGTGTGTGTGTGAGTGCGTGTACATGTGTGTGTACCTTTGTCTTGACATTATGCATTGACTGTAAACAAGCCCCGCTGTTAAACAAGTGGTGTTGTTTGATTCCAGTCTTCCATGGCAAAAAACATGTCTGGCCATGGGGAAATGTTACCTTGCTTGGAAACAGGTGGTGGTGGAAGGTTAGCAACAGGAAGGGCATCCCACCATAAAAAAAAAATCCTACTTCAACAAATTCTGGTTGACACCTGCAAACATGGAAAAGAAAATAACAAATAATAATAATCATGATGATGGTGTTGTTGTTGTTGTTGTTTTTGGTAGTGGTGGTGGTGGTGGCGGCAGAGGTGGTGGTGGTGGTGGTGGTGTGGTGGTGATATAGTATTTTGGAGACAAGTTTCAAGTATGTCTCAGTATCGGCTTCCTGTTTAGGATAAGATATAAGGGGGTATCACTTGTTAGACTAAAGAGAATGATTATGTTTTATTATTAATAACACCTGTTACTTTTTTTTTTTCTGACAAGATTTTTAAGCAGATTAAAGAGATAACTTTTGGGTTGTAACTGCAGCCCGTTATTAGCTGACTGATATTTATCATCATGCAAGTTTGATTTTCTTAGTAATTTAAGTCAATAAATAAATAAATCAGTTTGGTTAAGCAGTCAGAGGTTGCTGCAGATACATCGATGATATTTTCGTTGCAAATTACAGGGTTTTTTTTTTTTAACAGTTAATTGGTGTAATTTATCTAAATGATCTGATGGCAAGCAGAAATGGTGTTGCTGTGAATGTAGCTAATTATTTAGATACTACAGTGATAAGTAGTAGTAATAATAATAACTAAAGTTTATAATAAGACTGATAGCTTTAACTTTCAGGTAGCTACTATGCCATTTGTATCAAGCAGCATTCTAATTAGAATAGGATATAACATGTCTTCCTGTCAGGCTCTTAGATATAGCAACATTATAAAAGCTGTTGATTTATTTATAGTTAGAATGAAACTTCTGATGGAGTATGGTTACAAAGTGGGATCCATATAAATTATTAATGAAAACTTTACATGGTTATTTTGGAAAACATTGTGATTTATTAAAAAGATACATGGTTATTTCTAGCTCTATGATTTAATATTAAACCCATGCATAGTATTCATTTAGTAATTTTATTAACCATTATTAATTCTCTCTAGAGTATTTATCACTTCGGTGTACATATATGTTGGTAGTGCAAGTCTCTGGAGGTTTTCAGTTGTTAATGATTATGTGTTTATTTTCCTTTGTGTTTGCTGTCATTTATACTTCATGTAAAGCTATGTTTTGTCTCTTGGAACTGAGCTCTGTAAGAAAATTGTCTGCTATCATACTTGTCTTGTTGTTTCATACAACGTGTGTTAGCTAGTTGCTGTAATTATCATCTGTGGATTTATTTTGATTATAATTTTAACAGATGTAATTTTAAATTAACATTAGTGTAATATCTGATTTTCATTTTATTTACTTCCAATTTAATAGCAATTGATACACAGGTCGAATAGCCTCTGGTTTAAAGTTTTCTTTGTTAATCTTTAATTTTGTTTCAATACCAGTTTAATGTTTGTTTGTTCATTTACCATTATGAGTTTTAGGCATCGATGATTTAGGGTTACATGTGCTGGTGACACATAAAAGACACCTGTGCTGGTAGCACATAAAAGACACCTAGTACACCATGGGGAGTGGTTGGCATTAGGAAGGGCATCCAGCAGTAGAAACCAAGCCAAAATAGACTGAAGTTTGGCGCTGCTCTTTGACTTACCAGCTCCAGTCAAACTGTCTTACCCATGCTCGCATGGAAAACGGATGCTAAATGATGATGATGATGACGATGATGTATCTCTTATATTCTTTTTCTTTTCTTTTATTTGTTTCAGTCATTTTGACAGAAGGCCATGCTGGAGCGCCACCTTTAGTTGAGCAAATCAACCCCAGGACTTATTCTTTGTAAGCCTAGTAACACAGACACACAAACATATAGAAACACACACATACATACTACATACACACACACACACATATATATATCTACACACACACACACATATACAACAGGCTTCTTTCAATTTCCGTCTACCAAATCCACTCACAAAGCTTTGGTCGGCCCAAGGCTATAATAGAAGACCCTTGCCAAAGGTGCCACACAGTGGGACTAAACCCAGAACCATGTGGTTGGTAAGCAAGCTACTTACCACACAGCCACTCCTGCTTACTTTTTATATAGTTGTTGGTCTGGAAATGTACAATATGTATTATAAAGTCCCTCTTCTATACATACAAAATGTTTTTTTTGTGTTTGAGGAGGCTGGGGGTTAAGTCTTTGTATGTTTGGTACAACATTTAAACGATTTTTTGTTTTAATGCTGTGGTCACTATTGAATTGAACGCACATTCATCTGAAAAGAGAAGTTGTTCTCCAATACTGAAGCACAATAGGGATTAGCATATTCATATTTGAATCTGCCAGAATATATTAAGAATGAATAGGTAAGTCATACTTTTGATTCTTGCAGTTCATTGTGCATGGGATGATTTATTATTAGTTGGCATACATCAGCATACATCAGCAAATGATTTGTTTGCTGAAATTACAAACAGGAGTTACAATCTCTTGTTAGTTTCATTAGTCAATGACAACTTTGGCTGAAGAGACAATGACATCGAAACACTGGGTGTCCCAAAGACCACTTATGTTAATGAATCAAGTGTGTTTTGAACACACATTCATTTGAAAGGAGAAGTCATTCTCCAATGACAAAATACAATCACAATTAGCATATTCAAATTCAAATCTGCTGGAACAGATTAAGAATGAACATGTAAGTCTTCGTTTTGATTTCTGTTGTTCACAGTGCACATATTGATTCATCGGTAAGAAGATATCAGCATGCATCATCTACTAATTTGTTTGCTAAAGTTATTAATAAGAGCTCCTTACTTGTGTTAGATTCATTAGTCTAGGGTAGCTTTGGCTGAGGAGACACAATGATGTCAAAACAGCAGGTGTTCCAAGGTCCCTGTACACTAATGAGTTCAGTGCATTATGAATACACATTCATGTGAAAGGAGAAGTTATTTTTCCAAAGATGTACGATAACAATCAGCATTTGAATCTGATGGAACATATTAAGGAGGAATATGTAAGTCACCATTTTGGTTCTCACTGCTCACTGCACGTATGATGATTTATAATCAGGTGAAGAATAATTCTTTAGCA
>NC_043014.1:32319599-32322099 GCF_006345805.1 Octopus sinensis
TGTTTGAATGGAAGCTTTGAAAAATAGCCTTTTAATTCTCTCTTTGATTATACAGTTCTAAATAGAATAAAGTCTGCATGCTACAAACTATGCTAATTGACATCTTTGTCACGAAATACACCACAGACATACATGTGTGTTTGTGTGTGTGTGTGTGTGTGCATATGTGTATATATCTGTGTGTGTATGGGTGTGTGTGAATATATACATATATATGTTTATATGTATGTTTGCATGTATGTATGTATAATATGTGTGTGTGTGTGTGTGTGTATATGAATATATATGAATATATATGTATATATATATTTATGTATATATATTGTACATTTCTACATCCACACACACAGACACACAAAGATAAAGATATATATGCAAAGGAAAGATTGTGTGTTTGCTTGTGTATGTGTGTGTGTGTGTGTGTGCATCTGTGTGTGTGTCTGTGTGTGTGTGTGTGTACTTGTATGAGCTTATGCATGTTTAAGTGCATAATTGATTTTTTTCCACTCGTGTGAGCTCACAGTTCAGTAGTATGTTTGGGGGATGTGACATGCTCCATTGAGTCCAGCTGTTTGGTGAATCCTTCACCTAGACAAGGTTATATTACAACACCTTATGACACAAAAACAATCCCTGCCACACCACTTCCACTACCCCTCACATACATACACACACACACACACACACAGCTGCACCCTGTTAACCTTTCCATTGATATATCAACATCTAACCACTGTTTAGTTTTATGTGTATTGGTTTCTTGAAAGTTTTGAGAAGACCTAAAAATATCCTAACCACAATAATTTCATGATAAAATATTATATAACACTCACTTCAGGTGGGTTTATAGTAACAGAAGTGACATACCAGTAGGTTTTAGCAAGCAGATGTACCAGCACCATATAAAAGGCACCATGCTGGTGCCATGTAAACAGCACCTGTACCAAGCCATCTAAAAAACACCTGTACTGGGTCATGCAAAATACACCTGTGCCAGAGACATGTAAAATGTATCTGTGCCAGTGTTTCAAAAACAAACACCCAGTTGGAAGGGTATCCAGCCATAGAAATCAAGCCAAATCAGACTGGAACCTGGTGCAGCTCTCCAGATTGCCAGCTCTGGTCAAAACCTTCCAACCCATACCACCATGGAAAACAGATGTCAAACAATGATGGTGATGATGATGATGATGATAATAACAGTGTTCTTTACCTTGTTGTATGACACAAGGCCCAGGTACCTGGTTTAAGACCCTACACAGATTTCTGAAATAGTACAGGTGCTTTCAAAAAATAGATGAGACCTGCAGTAGTGCTTTTCACACTGACAAATATTGGGCCATTTCAAATGTATTAAGGATGATTTTTTTCCCACTCTTTTTATTTATGAGAAAACAAAGTTAAGTTTGCATTCACATAGTTCATCTTTACTCACCTCTGTGTTGGACAAGTTTAAGATTTCTAAAAGTTTTAAAGCCATTGTAATTTCATTAAACAGGGCAATTTTCCTTTGGCAGTGAAAAATCCAAAGTTTCAGACAGAATTCTTCTTCAGGGAAAAACTGACAGAAGTGAAATTAAAGAAAGGCTGCAAAGTTTTATATCCTCTAAGTTTGAAAACTCTGTGACAACCAGTTTATCTTAGATGTCTCTGTCTATCTGTCTGCCTCTCTGTCTGTCTGTCTGTCAATCTATCTATCTATCTATCTATCTATCTATCTATCTATCTATCTATCTATCTATCTATCTATCTATCTATCTATCTATCTGTCTGCCTGTCTCTGTCTGCCTGTCTCTGTCTGCCTGTCTCTGTCTGACTTTGTCTCTGTCTCTGTTCCTGTCTTTGTCTATCTGTCTGTTTGTCTGTCCATCTGTCTGTTTGTCTGTCTGTCTGTCTGACTGTCTGTCTGTCTGTCTGTCTGTCAGTCTGTCAGTCTGTCTCTTTCTCTCTCTCCCCCTCTCTCTCTATCTCTCTCCCTCTCTCCTCTTCCTCTCTCCCTTTAATTTCACTCCTGTAAACTTTTCCTTGGAGAAGGGACAAAAAAACATTTGAATCATAATCTTGCTTAACTGGTGCTGATTTCATTGACCCTGACAGGATGAAAGGCAAAGTCGGAATATGAACACAGAATTTTTAGGGGAGGGTTAAGTTGATTACATTGATCCCAATGATCAATTGGTACTTATTTTATTGACCCCAAAGGGATCAAAGCTAAAGTTGATCTTGGCAGAATTTGAACTTAGAAAGTAAAGATAGACAAAATTCTGCTAAGCATTTTGCCTGGCATGTTAATTCTTTTCTAGCCTAGGAACAAGGCCTGGAATTTTGGAGGAGGGGGCCAGTTTATTAGATCGATCCCAATACAGAACTGGTACTCAATTTATTGACCCCAGAACAATGAAAGGCAAAGTCGATCTTGGTGGAATTTGAACTCAGAACATAAAGACAGACGAAATACCGCTAAGCATTTTGCCCGGCATGCTAATGTTTCTGTCAGCTT
>NC_043014.1:32327099-32342099 GCF_006345805.1 Octopus sinensis
GCAGCACCAGCAGCAGCAATGTTCTCTGTATCCTCCTCTTCCTCCTCCTTCCCTTCATCATCGTCGTCATCGTCATTGTCATCAATATCATCATCATCATCGTCGTCGTCGTCATCGTCATCAATATCATCATCACCATCATCATCATCGTCGTCGTCATCAATATCATCATCATCACTTTCATCATCATTATCATCATCATCATCATCATCATCGTTGTCGTTGTCGTCATCGTCATCATTGTTGTCATTGTCTCCATCATCATTCTTATCAACAGTATTGTCATTATCATTGCTATCATTCCATACTTATCATCCTTGCCATCATCATCTTCTTAATTTCATTGTCATTATTATCATCATCATCATCAGTGCCATCATTATCTTCACCCTCACTATCACATTATCATCATGAATAAAACGAGAACATAACGGCAGTGGTGGTGGTGGTGGTAGTGGTGGTGGTGGTGGTAGTGGTGGTGGTGGTGGTGGTGGTGGTGATGGTGGAAGATGTGGCAGTGGCGGTGGTGGAAGTGGCAGCGGCAGTGCACATACCAGTGCACGTGGTGGTGGCAGTGGAAGTGGTGATGGTGGTGGTGGTGGTGGTGGTGGCAGCAGTGGCAGTGGTGGCAGCAATGGTGGTAATGCTGGTAATGACGATGGTGGAGGCGGTGGTTGTGGTGGTGGTTGTAGTGGTGGTGGTGGTGGTGGTGGTGGCTGTGGTGTCAGTGAATATGGAAGTGTCGGAGGATGTGGTGAAAGCATCAGCATTGTTGTTGTTGTTGTTGCTATTGTTTTTGTTGTTTGTAGGCAAATATATTTTACAATTCCATACTGTTACTGTTTACCTCTCTCTCAGGGATTTAATATATCTTATTTCTCCATTTTTGAGATCGCTGGAAAAAGCATACAGTGTTTTGCGAAGTTGAATGAGTTTTCATCACTAGCTGGTGATTATCATACACTGAAGACGGTAAGTACTCAGAAACCTGGGTCTGTGTGTATCACGTAAGGCTAAAGATGTGAGTGATGACCTCCCTCACAAATACCGATCGGACAAAAACAGTGTATCATTATTCAGCTGTAGGAGATGTCTTCCTGGGGCTAAAATCAACAGTAACATCGTCCTCTATGGGACTGCCATATTTCTGTTGTACCTGTATTTTAAAGGGCCAGTCTTGTCACACTCTGTGCCATGCTGAATCTCTCTGCAAACTATGTTATGGGTACATGTGTCTGTGGAGTACTCAGCCACTTGCATGTTAATTTCACAACAGGCTGTTCCCTTGATCGGATCAACTGGAACCCTCATTGTCATTCCGTACTATTACTGTTTACCTCTCGCTCAGAGATTTAATATAGTATATATATATATATATATGTGTGTGTGTATATACATGATGGCCGTTCACTCATAACCAAGGAAGACCATTGCTGACCTTCAGGAACATTGTGCATTCTAGGACTAACATCGAATATGACGTATGAGTGCTTTTGCCAAACGGCTTTCACAAATGATTTGTTAATAGTGATCAAATGTATGTGTGTACATTAGCTCACCCATCAAATCAACGTTGCCTGAACAGGTGCATAGTGTTGAAGTGATTGCCGATGAAGAGTTTTTCACAAGAACACAGTGCACTACACAGTCTAGGAAGAGAGAGACCATGATCACACAGGTGTATATAGTGGGTGTACCAGCAAAATTGTCCAAATTTTAGATTAATCTTTGAACTTTTGTTTCTCTGAAATGCTTAAAGATGACTTAATGGAATTACCAGAAGTTTTTCTAACACTATTGGACCCTACTTTGAGCAAGAAAAATGTTGGTTGCTCTCCAAGCTCACCTGAAGAATTGTGATCAAGTTGATCATGGACATAAATGACAAATCCACTCAATCCAAAGTTATAGTAGAAGGAAATAGCCCAAGGTGCTGCATAGTGAGATTGAACCTGAAACGACATAGTTGTGAAGACACTTGCTCAAGATATCACATAACAGAACAAAGTTCCTCTCAATTCCCTCACATATCTACCATAGCCCCACTATGGTAAGGCGGCGAGCTGGTAGAAACGTTAGCATGCCTGGTGAAATGCTTAGCGGTATTTCATCTACCGTTATGTTCTGAGTTCAAATTCCGCCAAGGTCAACTTTACCTTTTATCTTTTCGGGGTCAATAAATTAAGTACCAGTTACGCACTGGGGTTGATGTAATTGACTTAATCTGTTTATCTGTCCTTGTTTGTCTCCCCTATGTTTAGCCCCTTGTGGGCAATAAAGAAATAAGAACAAAGTTCCTCCCAATTCCCATTACATATCAACCATAGCCCCACTCGCCTGAGCCACTCCTATATCTCCCACCAACACTTGCTACAGTCACCTTTAACTATCTCTCCACACGCTCTTATGGAACCTTCCCCCCTTGATACCCCCTCCTCCATTCACCCTGTCCAATCTTCTGTACCACTGCCCTTATATTCACCCCCAACTGTACCTTGAGAGTATGTCTCCTGACACATCACCCCACCTTCTCTTTCTCTCTCTCTCTCTCTTTGTGTTTCTCTGTAATTCTCTCTTTATCTTCCTCTCATTTCACTTCCAACTATGATAGCCATGTCCTCAACAGTAAGACACTTGTCTTTATCCCTCTATTATACTTTAAAAGGGTAAAGACACCGTTTGGTCATAAATGACCATGGGATTCAACTTAGAAAAAATCCATACAAGGTTGTTTATGCAAGACCAGCAGTCGCCCATGCATACTCTTTCCACACCACCGATGTTCCCCAAAGGAAACACAAAGGCCAATACAGCTTAGCACCAGTGACATCGCAACTCATTTCTACAGTTGAGTGAACTGGAGCAACATGAAATAAAGTGTCTTGCTCAAGAACACAACACGCATCCCGGTCCAGGAACTGAACTCACTACCTCTTGATTGTGAGTCTGACACTCCAACCACTGGGTCATGTACCTACTTTAACTTCTAACCAGCTGGCATAAAGTCAACTTCGAGTTAAGGGATTTTTGTCTTGCAAGTTATTTGGTAATTCCACTTATGTTGGCGCCATGTAAAATGTACTCAGCACACTCTGTAAAGCAGTTGGCATGAGGAAGGGAATCCAGCCATAGAAACCTTGCCAAAGCCGATAGAAGAGCTTGGCACAGTCCCCTGGCTTGCCAACTCCTGTCAAACCATCCAGCCCATGCCAGCAGGGAAGATGGATGTTAAATGATGAGGATGATACACAGATGATAGTTATATATATATACATTTATATCTCTGTGTGTCCCCCATGTATATATATATGTGCTCACGTGCACAACACATGTGCATGTGTGTTTGTGTGCATACATGTATATATATATATTTATATATATATGTGAGCTGGCAGAAACGTTAGCACGCCGGGCGAAATGCGTAGCTGTATTTCGTCTGTCGTCATGTTCCGAGTTCAAATTCCGCCGAGGTCGACTTTGCCTTTCATCCTTTCGGGGTCGATAAATTAAGTACCAGTTACACACTGGGGTCGATATAATCGACTTAATCCGTTTGTCTGACCTTGTTTGTCCCGTCTGTGTTTAGCCCCTTGTGGGTAGTAAAGAAATATATATATATATATATATAATAAATATTAGGGAATAAATCCAAATTATTATATACATTTATGAATTTATCATGGTAGTTTTTTAAAGAATCCATTCATAATAAATTTTTTTTAAGTAGTGTTGGTTTGCCACGTGGATATAGTTTTTAGTTCCATTTATTCTATTTCTCTATTCATAATTTTAAATGACGTTTACTTTCCATGGCGCGTATTCTTTTTTTACATAAGTTATATTTCTATGGTAACGTAATTTTGGTTTGATTTTTTTAACGGCTAAGAATTTAATTTCACTTCATAATTTGAAACTGACTTGTAAGTATGTATTTTATTTCTCCTTATGTCATATTGTTATTTTTGATATTCTGGTTAATTACGATGTATTTAATGTTGTTTTTCATTGGAGTGTTTATGTATATGAGATTGTGCGTGAGTTTTTAGTTGTATAATTTATTTATCTGTATGAGTGTGGGTGTGTAAATATTGTTGTATATATCGAGTTTAGTGAGTATGTATATGCGTATATGTGAGGGAGTATATGTATCTGTTGTGTGTGTGTGTTTTGCGTGTGTGTGTGTTTGTGTGTGAATGTGTATATGGGTTTGTTATTTAGGTTTTGGGATGTATGTGTTAATTTGTCTGTGTGGGGAGGGAGTGGGTTTTTGGTGTATATTGAGGTTTATAAGTTAGTATAGGTATGTGTATAAGTCGTGGGTCTGTGGTTTACGTGTGTGTATTTGTGTGTGAATGTTTAGGTTAGGGGGATTGCTATATAGGTTTGTTATAGAGTTTAGCAAAGGGAGATTTTATCGTTATATGTTTTTAAGAGTTTTGGTTTATCATGGTTTTTTTTAGGGAATTCGTGGTAATTTGTCTATTTTCGATGTTGGTTGTTTTATTACATTGTTTCATTCATAATTTTTGAGTGGTGTTCGTTTTGCCACGTGAATATATTTTTAATTCCATTTATTCCATTTCTCCATTCATTATTTTAAAAGATGTTCGTTTCCAGAGCGGTTATACTTTTTATACATATGTTAAGTTCCTTGGTAAAGTAATTTTGTTTGGTGTATATGTTGAGGCTTATATGTACTTGTGGGTGTGTGTGAGTGGGGGGGTGTTTGTATTTGTTATGGGTGTGTGGTTTACGTGTGTGTATTTGTGTGTGAATGTATAGGTTAAAGGGATTGCTATATAAGTATGTTATAGTGTTAGTAAAGGGAGGTTTTATCATTTATGTTTTGTGAGTTTTAGCTTATCATGGTAGTTTTATAAAAGAATCCATTCATAATTTTTGTGTTTATTTGTCTGTGTGGGGTTGAGTGGGTTTTTGGAGTATATGTTGAGGTTTATATGTATGTATAGGTATGTGTAAGTGGTGTGGGTATTTGTATATGTCGTGGGTGTGTGGTTTACGTGTGTGTATTTGTGTGTGAATGTTTAGGTTAGGGGGATTGCTATATAGGTATGTTATAGAGTTTAGTAAGGGAGATTTTATCATTATATGTTTTTATGAGTTTTGGTTTATCATGGTAGGCTTGTTAAGGAATTCGTAGTAATTTGTGTCTATTTGCGATGTCTGTTGTTTTATTGCATTGTTTCATTCATAATTTTTAAGTAGTTTTCGTTTTACCAAGTGAATATAATTTTTAATTCCATTTATTCCATTTCTCCGTTCATAATTTTAAGTGATGTCCGTTTTCTAGAGCGTGAATGTGGGTTGTATGTGTGTGTGTGTGGGAGTATGAATAAGTATTGTGTTGAAGTATTTAGCTATTTTATTTATTTATAGTTGCCTAGACGTTTTTATGTGTATGTATAGGGATATATATATAGGTGTGTGATTTAGTGTATGTAGTTAGATATGGTTATATATAATTAGGTATATGTGTATGGGGTGTATATATAGTTTATTATTATATTATTATTATTTTTTTTTGTTTTATGTTTTATATTTTATATTTTATATTTTATATTTAATTGTTGATAGGTTTATTTTAGTTTATATATTGTTTATATATTGATTATATATGGATTATATATAGGTTATATATGGATTATATATTTATATTTTTTCATTCATACTTTAATTATTTTAAAATTATTATTTTTATATTTTAAAATATTGATATTTTAGATTGGAAGTCCACCTGAAGATTGTCGATCAAGACAAGAAACAATTGTAGTGGCGGTTTTTTTTGACTATTTATTAAAATTTTATGTATTGATTAAGTCTTTCCTTGTTTGTTTTGCAAAATAGTGGTTTTGTCTCTAATAATATTTTATAATATTTTACTATAAAATTGGATTTAATCCTAAATCTGATTTTTTCCCTGTAAATTTGGATTTATTCCCTAATATTTATTATATATATATATATATATATATATTATATATATATATATGATAAGTACTAATGCATGAAACTCACAGAACCTTGAGTCACACTGTTGCTTTTGCTATATATATATTATATATTATAATTATATATATATATATATATATATATACACACTATGATAGATTATCTAGATGAAATGAGTCTCTGTGTGTTTGTGTGTGTATGAGAGAGAGAGAGAGAGAGAGAGAGAGAGAGAGAGAGAGAGTGAGAGAAAGTGAGAAGTGAGAAATACATTAATGTAAATTACAGTGAAATGGGAATTTGTTTTACAACATTACTGTATGATGAATGAATCTTTTGAAAGGAATTTAGGACCACTGTGTTTCTATGTTAATCTATACATACATACATACATACATACATACATACATACGTGATGTGTGTGTATATATATACACTCACACACACAAATACATACATACATATATATGTATATATGTATTGATACATACGTACATGTGTGCATGCATACATACATACATACACACACACACACAATATATATATATATATATATATATACATGCATACATACTTGCATGCATGTATACACACACATATATTGGAACAGCAGTATCTATATGATGGATCAATACTTGTCTATTTAGGTTAGAAACTTATAACGATACATTAATCATATTTACTTATGTACATATATATATTTACATGCATATAATCATTCATATATAAAGATATGTGTATATGTATGTATATGTATATATATATGTGTGTGTGTGCTGTTATGTATATTTCATACATAATGTATGTTAATATACATTTATGTATACATATATTCATGCATACAATTGTATGATATATATATATGTACACTTTAATACATCCCCTACTTTGTCTCTCTATATAAGTATTTGTTTATGTTTATATTTCACAGAATGCGTGTTTGTGTCTGTAAGAGAAAAACAAATGTTAGTGTATAAGACTTATTGCTATGTATATGTTATGGGAACATACTTAATCATCCATTCTTTTGTAAAGGACAGATGGAACTAACCCTCTCTTCTTTTGGTGTAGGAAAGATAGACTTAACTATATCTCTTTGGTAGAATGCTGATAGATCATAGATCATACCGGCTCTCTTTGGTGGTGGTCAGATGGAAGACATTGTCTTCCCTTGATGGATAGATTTGACCCAGATTTGGCAAGCTGTTTCAGTGCTGGTGATTTGGCATGGCTGATTGGACACTGAAACTGTTTTGGTGACAGTACTTTTTAACACTGGACGCAAACACACTCACACACATATATCCACATATGCAGAAATATACAGAGAGAGAGAGAGAATGAGACAAAGAGGCATTACAATTTATTAATTGAACAGGGTTGTCATAAACACTGCTTCTCTCCTCATATACAACATCAGAAGCAGAGTGAGAAAGATAGAGAGAAATTAAAACAAGAGAAACATTGTGATGTCTGATATCAAATAAATCAGTGTTAAATCAGTGGTGCCAGATAAGTGGTACCGAAACAGCTGTACCAAATAGCTATGTCAAAATGTCTCATACTCAACTAACCATGTCACTTTGGAGGAGAAAAGACAGACCTACCTATCTCTCTTTGATGGAGTACATTTAAATGTAATCATCTCTTTCTGGTGGAGAACAGATGAAACAAATCATCTCTCTTTGGTGGAGATCAGATGGACTTAACCATCTCTCTGATGGTAGACTGATAATGTTAACCTTCCATCTTTGTTTCATAGACGTTTACAAGAGAGATATGAAGTCTATAGATTTGGACGGTCTGAGATGGGAGGGAGTTGCAAATGATTGCCAATGCTAGAGGCAAAATCTACGCAAGGAAATGAAATGAGCGGAAGAGAAACTAGAACTTGCCACTGAAGAAAAGCCTGCTTGAAGAAAGGAAATATCTGTAGAGCTGATAGAGAGCTTCTTCAAATGCAGTTGCTGCCTGCAAGACTGTTGCTCCTCTATGGGCCTATACAGCCACGGCAGATGCTGCGCTGCCATCAGTAGCTGATACAAAATTCTTCAGGTGCAGGTTTACGGTCTTTCAAAACTGACAGATGCCTATCTACATCTACATTGTTTTTGCTGTTTTGTATAGTCTCTCTGCCAAGTGTGTTTACAAGAATGGCTAAAGTTTGGGTTTTTTGTCTTCTTAGTCCATCTTTTATAGTTACTCTCATTCTTGGTGGACAAGGGATGAAGTTAACCGTCTCCCTTTGGTGGAGGACAAAAAGCCCAAACCATCCAGTTTTTGATGAATGGAAAATAGACTTAAACATCTAATTTCTGGTGAGCTACAGTTAGACTTAATCATACAGTCTATTGTGAAGGACAACTGGACCAAACCACGAAATCTTTGTAAGAAAACATATAGACCAAAACACTTAGTCTTTGGGAAACCACAGATGAACCTAAGAACTTCTTATGGTGGATGACAAATGGAGCAAAGTATCCATTCTTTGACTTTTTCACTCTTCCTCAGCTTAATTTGAACTCCATTTGTAAATGAAAGATGAAATACTTGAAAGATAATCTTACATATTGAAGATGAGAAACTTTTGTTGAGGTTTATAGTTGATTAAATCAATCCACTGATTGACAATTAATGAAACGAAGTCAAAGCTGATCTAGGTAGGATTTAACTCCTGGACACAGTAACAGATGCAACGGTGTATCAAAATGTTCCCAGAGTAGTTCTGTAGCATTACAATAGATGGCAGTGTACAGTTGCATGCACAGGGAGTGTTAGCAGTGACCGTCACAAGACAGTATTTAGTTCACTGTATTTACTTTGCAAGTTGTGAAATTTGTGTTTTTGTGATTATGTTTATGCTGTAGTCTGTGATTTTGTCATGGACAAGAACGATGATCCAGTGTGAAATGTTGTGTTAAACTTGGGAAGTCTCCTACAGAGACATTGAGCATGCTTTGACAAGCTTACAGTGACAAGGCAATGGGTCATACACATTGTTTTGAGTGGAATGGGCACTTCAAAAGTGGAAGGACATCATTAAAAGATTATGAGTGATCTGGAAGACCTGCCACGAATGTCACCTCTGGAGATGTGGTATTGGTACATTGAGAGTTTGTCCCTCAGAGCCAGACCATCAATCAAGAGTTCTACTGTAATGCTTGGAAGTGTTCGAGGAAGGACATTCGGTGAAAGCAACTGGATCTGTAGAGCACAAAGAATTGGAATCTTCATGATGACAATGCACCCTGTAATCAATCTATCCTTACTCATAAGTTTCTTACCAAAAAAAATAAGGTACTGCTTCCACACCCACCTAATTTGCCAAATTGAGCACCTGCGGACTTCCATCTCTTCTCTAAGATGAAAAGACAGCTCAGAGGTTGCCGTTTTAACACCATTGTCGAGATCCAGAGTGAACTGCAGAAAGTCCTTGACTTGCTTATGGAAAATGACTTTCAGGCAAGATTCCAAAAGTGGCAAGAACACTGAAAATGACGTATTGTTGCACAAGGTGACTATTTCAAAGGAGACAATGTTAAAACTTAGGTAAATAAGTTATTTTTTTTATCATACATAACAAGCTCGGAAACCTTTTGATACCCTCTCATAATTTATTATTAGAAGTTATTTTGTCCCTCTCTTTACAGATTCAATCTACCACTTGATTATTTGACTGTGATTTTATGACAAAATGATAAAGTAGAAGTAACAGTTACAGGGTATGTTAAGCATTTCGTGTGTGCCTGCCTACTTGCCTGTCTGTTTGGAAAAAGATATCATTACATGCTGTAAGAGGTGAATGAGAATCAGCAGCCAGAAGGAAATCTGGCCATCAATCATGGCCAATTCTAAGTTCTCACAACAGGGGAACGGGGGGGAACTGTAGTCAGATTGTAATACAACCTACAAGACTAACACCCACTGTCTCAGAGAAAATGACCTTAAAATATTTGCTCCCATTGTTGCATGTAGCATCTGTAACTTTACACCATATTCCAAACATGTCTTTTCCACTTCTTTAATTAGTTTCACTTCCAACTATTGTTAAGTCTTGTTTGATAACATCTCACACTTAATTTGTTTCCAGCGTTAACTCTACCGCATAATCTTACAAGTATTTGGAAGAGATCTTCAAGTCTGAAGTTATCACAACTGTACACTATTGCGCCTACCTTGAATTCAGCCTATATACATTCTAAATCTTATAACTACAGCCAGGTATTTATCTCATATATGTCTATCTATCTATCTATCTATCTACCTATCTATCTATCTATCTATCTATCTACCTATCTACCTATCTACCTATCTATCTATCTATCTATCTACCTATCTACTATCTATCTACCTATCTATCTATCTATCTATCTATCTATCTGTCTATCTATCTATCTATCTATCTATCTATCTATATATATATATATACATATATACACACACCCTATACACCATAGCTACAATGTGGATTTTATCCCATGCATTATCTGTATACCTTGGCTACAATATAGAATTTATCCCACTTATAATCTATACATTATAACTGAAACCTGGAATCACTCAGGGATTGCACGAATGAGTCGTTCTTTTAGAACTTAAACCTCCTTCCTTTTCTACACTATTATTAATGATATTTCATTAAAATGCTTCATATAAACCTCAATAAAGTAAATATGCAATGATATTAATGGTCGAAGTGGTGGTGGTGGTGGCAGTGGTAGTAGTGGTGATTTTAATGGTTAAGGTAGTGGTTGATGGTAGGAATGATTGTTGAGTTGGTGGCGATGGTGGTGGTATTAGTGGTTAAGGTGTTAGTAGTTGAGATGTTGGTGATCAAGGTGGTGGTTACGGTGGGTGTGGTGTTAGTGATAATGGTGGACAGTGGGGTTGGGGGTGGAAAGAAACAAGCAATATAAAGAAACATATAAAGAAACAAAACAACAAGAAACAAAAAGCAAATAAGAAAAACAACAAAAGTTCATTATGAAATTTTATTATATTTTATAAAAACCTCATTAGCAGTTAACGAGCTGAGTCAGGAAATTTGTAAAGATTTTATTGGTAATTCAGAAGGGATCACTTGAAATATGTCTCATTTGGAATGTGAAATAAAACCTCCACCTACACTAACTCTATTATCCCTATCATCATTACCACCACTTCACACTACACTGCACTATCATTAATATAAAACTACTACCACAACTTCTACCACTACTATCAACGTTACCACCTACACTTCAGCCCACACAATACTTTACACTCATGAATATAAATCACAATGTCCACAACCCCTTTTGCTGTACCCTACTCTACATTAATATTAAAATACCACAACTACCATTACCTTTACAACTACAGTCAATTACACTACTCCCACTTAAGCCTATACTACTCTTGCACCTCCTTTTAAATTCATTATAGAAGCTTCACTACATTATTTCACTTTCTAGGTGCAGTGGAAGACTCACATGCTTTCTGTCCAAGCCTTTCCGAAATTACTCTTGTGATACCGATTTCAAATTTTGGTACAAGTCCAGCAATTCCAAGGGAGAAAGTATGGTGATTATATTGACCTCAGCACTCGATGCATACTTATTTTATTGATCCCAAAAGAATGAATGGCAAAGTCAACCACAGTGGAATTTGAACTCTTACGAAAAATTGGACGAAATGCTACCAAACATTTTGCCCAATGTGCTAACAATTCTTCCAGATCACTGCCTTAATTACTTTTATGATATTGATATCACCTAAAAGATGCTCGTTCTTCATTCCCCTTTGATAAATTTAGCTTTGGCAATGAAGAACTGGTTAATATCAGACAGTATCCAATTGTCATTGGGTGTTTCAACCCTGAAACATAACACCCCATCTACTAGTAGATCAGCAGAGGTGGCCAAATCCCTGATCATTATTTCCTCCTGGATCCCGCTTAACATATAATTCTTGTTCCATAACCAACAAGAGGTTCTTTCTGTCATCTCTCCCATCTTGCAGAAAGCTACATTTTACTCTTTTTCTTTTATTTCGATGGCTGCAAGCATTTTACAAAGTAACCAGTTAGAGAATCCCCTACAGCCAACCTCAATCAGAAATAGCCATGTCTACCACCCCTTCTCCCTGCAATCCTGCAAAAGACTTTGGTACTTGGCATGCTTTTATTCAAAGGCTTGATCACATCGTTCTTCTCACAGGACTGTAAACTTGATCAAAATTATTTTCTTTGCCTTTTAAGACCAGAAAAATTACATCTGACTTTAGGCATGTTTGGATGACCTGGAGACACTACGATCTTTCCCCAAGTCTGCTCTCTTATCTCATGCTCTCCCCAACCCTTAATAATGCCACTCCCACTCAAGTCTATACCATCCTACTACATTTGGATACATCACTGTCCCTCTGTATTTGAATACATCATTGTCCCTCTATATTTAGATACATCACTCTCCCTCTATATTTGGATACATCACTGTCCTTCTACATTTAGATACATCACTGTCCCTATATTTTTGGATACATTAGTGACCCTCTATATTTAGATGCATCACTGTCCCGCTATATTTGAATACATTATTGTCCCTCTATATTTGGATACATTAGTGTCCCTCTATATTTAGATACATCACAATCCTTCTATATTTGGATACACCACCGTCCTGTTATATATGGACATAACCCTGTCGTCTTATATTTAGATACAATACTGTCCACTTTTCTTCTGTGTTATTACCTTTGTTATAGAATACGTATTTACTTACAAGCACACACAGACTCACACATTCTTTCTCTGTCTATCACTCTCTCTCTCCCTCTCTCTTTGTTTCTTACAAACACACACATGCACATGCCTACACAAACAGTCTTTTTCTTTCTCTCAAACTATCTATCCATCTATCTGTCTATTTATCTATCTGTCTATCTGTCTGTCTGTCTGTCTGTCTATCTATCTATCTATCAAATATGTTCATATTATTTTGGTCTAACTCTCTAATAAACAAACATACATCCTTTTTCTCTCTCTCTCTCTCACTCTGACCAATACACACTCCCTCTCCACTCTCTTTCACATTCACACATAGTTCCTCTTTCAACCCCACCTCTTCACTAATCAAATACATTCCCTTATATAATATATTCATTATCACCAACACTACTGCCACCACAGACATCATCATCATCACCCTCATCAAGACATTTATTAAAAACATCTACACAGCAAAAACAACAACTGTATGACAAAATAGCCATATATTTTACAATGTCCACCATGTTTATACTGGTTATTTCCATCTACCATCCATTCTTGAAATTCCTGTATCAAACCTAATTTACTTCAATTAATTAATTAATCCAATATCTAAATATGATGTCAATCTTTTACAATGAAATATCAATTTACAAGCCCTTATCAGATAGGGACAACAACGAGGCTTCTCTACATGCTAACTCACCCCATAAGAAACAATCAAATCTCCCTCAATCGTACCCCCTACTGTCTTACGAAAGATATTACATACAGGACAATGTAGTTCTTATTTATATACGTTCCCTCCAGAGCAATGGACCCGTTAGTTTCTTATTTTACTTGGTTGGACCCTAATAGCCATTTGATACTCTCTTTTACTCTTTTACTTGTTTAAGTCATGTGACAGTGGCCATGCTGGAACACCGCTTTTAGTCGAGCAAATCGACCCCAGGACTTATTCTTTGGAAGCCTAGTACTTATTCTATCAGTCTCTTTTGCTGAACCGCTAAGTTACGGGTTGTAAGCATACCAGTATCGGTTGTCAAGTGATGTTGAGGGACAAACATATACACACACATACATATATGTATGTATATATATATATATATATATATATATATACAGCAGGTTTCTTTTCAGTTTCGATCTACCAAATCCACTCACAAGGCTTTGGTCAGCCTGAGGTTATAGTAGAAGACACTTGCCCAAGGTGCCACGCAGTGGGACTGAACCTGGAACAATGTGGTTCATAAGCAAGCTATTTACCACACAGCCACTCCTACGTTTAAAATATTAATGTTTAAAATATCATATTTTTTTATAATTAAATATTGTTAGGGAACTGTATTAGAAAATTGTAAAAATATTTTGTGTATTATAGAAGAATAACCAATTAATTGCACATAGATTTTAACAACAGAATTTTAACAAGGATCATAAGGACCTTAACTAAAAATCCTTACTCATGAGCAGAGGGTATCAACAGCTTTTCTCACTTTACACTGAGCTGCCTTTTCTGCTTCTCTTCATTTAAATTCCATTTTTCTTGCAGTTTCCTTTCAAATTCTGCAAATTTTGCTGTACTACATCGTATGTTTCCCTGAGAAAAGGCCTTCTTCTGCCAAGCCTTGTTGGTTTTGAATTGGTATTGATGCTTTTGTAACTCTGTTTTTTTTCTCTATGTAGGTGTACAGGTCTTACATGTAGGTGTATATGTGAAGGTGCATGGCTCAGGAGGTTTAAATCAGTGACAGAAAGCATCAGCTGAATGAATGACATTATACTTTACATCATACACTGAGTACTTTTTGTTCATTATAAACAATGTGTATGTATAACAAATAATATACAGATGTCCATATATCTATCTATCTATCTATCTATCTATCTATCTATCTATCTATCTATCTATCTATCTATCTATCTGTCTGTCTGTCTGTCTATTATCTATTTATATGTGTGTGTGTGTGTGTGAGTGTGTATATATATGTGTGTGTGTGTGTGTATGTATGTATGTATGTATGTGATTGAGAGAGAGAGAGAGAGAGTGTATGCGTGTGTGTGTGTGTAGGGGTGTATGACATTAGATACATGGATATTGGGTATGATATTCCCACTAATTTACAAATCAAGCATAATCTATCATAATAGAACTCAATAGATAATAGACAAAATTAGGATATTTAGCTTAACATGTCATGATAAATATAAAACAGAATTAAACATCTGAAAAATTGCATAATGCTTGTAGAAAATATTAATGCATGTGTGTGTATGTGTATGGT
>NC_043014.1:32347099-32362099 GCF_006345805.1 Octopus sinensis
TCAGTATGGTCATGTACTATGGATGGATGAGGAGACATGTATGAAGTGGTGCCACTCCCAAACAGTTGAAGGAATACGGGGAAGAGGTAGACCCAGGAAGACATGGGATGAGGTGGTCAAGCATGACCTTCGAACATTGGGCCTCACAGAGGCAATGACAAACGACTGAGACCTCTGGAGATATGCTGTGATTGTGAAGACCCAACAATTGAAGTGAGTTCGTGGCTTGTAGGATGGCTTGCTGTGCTTACCTTGGATTGTTGGGTGACCTGCTGTGTTTGAAGAGACCTATTGCGTCAAATTCATCAATATCAAAATAAAAATCAAATGGAAATTGTAGTTGTGATACCCATGCCATTGGCAAGTAAAAAGCACCATCTGAACGTGGCCGATGCCAGTGCCGCCTTGACTGGCATCAGTGCTGGTGGCATATAAAAAGCACCAACTGATCATGGACATTGCCAGCCTCCTCTGGCCCCTGTGCCGGTGGCACGTAAAAAGCACCCACTACACTCACAGAGTGGTTGGTATTAGGAAGGCATCCTGCTGTAGAAACACTACCAGTTCAGACGGGAGCCTGGTGCAGTCTCCTGGCTTCCCAGACCCCGGTCAAATCGTCCAACCCATGCTAGCATGGAAAGCGGACGTTAAACGATGATGATGATAATGATATACATATACATATGTTTATATAAGATATATATATATACATACATATACGCATATATGCATACATACATACATGCATACATGCCTATATATATATATATATACATAAACATAGACACATAGACACACGCACACACACACATGTACATATACTGTACAAACCATATTCATGCTATCCATCACTCTCACTCACATTTCTCCCTGATCCATCAATCATTGTTGACATCAATCACTCTTTTTTTTCTTCCTTTATTAATTACACTGCTTGCACTATTTTTATTCAGCCTCCTTATGAACAATCCTCATCTAGCTGTCTACTACTGTTTCTCTTTTATTTCTCTCTTCTCTGCAAACCACTTTCACTAGTTCGCTTTGCCTGTGGTAGACGTGCAGGAATAGTTAGTTAGCAGTCAAAGTTACCAGTAAAATAATTTTCTTCAAATGCCTTGAAAGCTCTACGCTTATATGTAAGTATGTCATTATTCAGTTTATGTATGTATGTATGAATGTATGTATGTATGTATGTATGTATGTATGTACGTATGTATGTATGTATGTATATATGCATGTATGTATGTATGCATATATGAATGTATGTATGCATATATGAATGTATTATGTGGCTATGTACATATGTGTGTATGTATGTATGCATGTATGTATATATGTATGTATGTATGCATGCATGTATGTATGTGTGTATGTACATATGTGTGTATGTACATATGTGTTTATGTATGTATGTATGTATGCATGTTTATAAAAAAATTATTATTTAGATACCCTAATCAGCTATGAAACAGGGCATTCTGAAAGCAAAATAACTAGAATTAGGGCAGGATAGAAAAACGTCAGAGAGCTGTAACTTCTCATGGTGACAAAAAGATTCTCTGAGTGTAAAGCAGGTTAATAATCCTTATGTGTAAACTGTAATACTGCATGGTAGTGAAACATTGACAATGAATACAAAGGAAATGGAGAGAATGGAAAAAATCAACGAGCATTATTCACTGAGTACATTAAGTTTGTGTGCTTCAGGGCACACATGAGCTGAGAGAAAAACCACATAGAAGAAGAGATCAATAATAAATGTGCAAATGAGACGACTATGTAGATACGGATATGTAAAGAGTATGGTTGATGTCAGATGGGTGATCAAGAAGTGGTAGAAGAGCAATCTGGAAAGAACCCATGGAAGGGAAAAAAATCAGGAAAGATATGGGCAGCAATGGGGAAAACTGATCTCAGAAATGAGAGGACAAAGCAATCTGGCAAGTGTGAGAATGCCCATGTTAGAGAGAACCTGCCCAACCCATGAAAGCATAAAAAAATTAACAAAAGAATAATGAGGATAAAGATGATTTCACACACACATATGTCTATTTATCCATCCATCCATCCATCTATATGTACGTATGTCATTATTCAGTTTATGTATGTATGTATATATGCCTGATCGCGCGGTTAAGTATCCGATCGTGTGATTAAACCATTGGGAGTAAGGACTCCTAGCCTTTGTTAGGGCATCCTTCTAGGAGAAGATAACTCGGGTAACTGGGATAACTCCGACATAAAACCTGCAGCTCAGTGGTTACCGATGATGTTGACTTGTTCTTCTTTTTGGATTATGGCTGCTGTTGCTTAGTGAATGGGATTGACTCAGTGCACAGCCTTTCCTCACTTTAAAAAAAATCTTCTTGCACAGGCATTGCACGATAACAACATTGATTAAGCTTCGCACAATGGCCATACTCGATAACGAGGGGGCAGCCACCATGTATATATGCATGCATGTAAGTATGTGTGCATGTATGTATGTATGTATGTATGTATGTATGTATGTATGTATGCATGTATGTATGTATGTATGCATGTATGTATGTATGCATGTTTATAAATAAATGCATATATGTATACACATACATGCAGATAGATATACATATATCCTTATACATGAATTTATATAGAGGTAAAACAGAAATGGAGGTAAATTTATGCAAGGAAATACCTGACAAACCAATTGCATCATCAAATCATCAGAGTTTGTACAATAAACGAAATATTAGCCTTGAAACAATTTATAGTTGCATTGTTTGTGATACAATTAGGCCAAACCTTCCATTCTCAAAGCCCATTAAAACTAACGTAGTAAAAACTTTCTTTGAAATTCTTAGAAAAGACTATTTCCTAAGAATTCTAAGAATTTCAAAATATTTAATAATTTTACAATAAAACTTCATATACATAAAACCGAATTAGTGCATAAGCAATAGTCCCAACCTGAATGATATAATTTATACTCCAACTCATAGGAATGACCACTCAGATATAGCAGTAAATAATTTTACAACTCAATCACATATCAGATATTCTACAAGTATAAAGAACTCTGAAAATAAAAATAGAGGCAAGAACTCCTACCTTCTTCAACACAATACTAAAACTGTTAAGGTCTGAGAGTAACAAGCATTCCTTCAGTTATGGCGATGAGTGTTCCAGCTGATCCAAACAATGGAACAGCATGCTCATGAAATTAATGTGCAAGTGGCTGAGTACTCCACAGATGCAAGTAACCATAACATAGTTCTCAGGGAGATTCAGTGCGACACAGAATGTGACAAGACTGGCCCTTTGAAATACAGGTATTACTAATTTTTGCCAGCTGTGTGGACTGGAGTGACGTGAAATAAAGTGTCTTGCTCAAAGACTCAGTGTGCTGCCAGATATCAAACTCATCCACTTATAATCGTGAGTGGAGTACCCTAACCACTAAGCTATGTGACTTCACCATTTCATTAAAGGCAGAAATATGAAAACTAAAGACAGAAATATTATCGTCAATACGATTAAAATTAAGCTCATCCCTTTAGGGAAGATAGTTTAGCCTCTATTAATATGTGCAACCACAAGAATAAAACTAGCAGAAACAGTATTAAAAATGAGAGCACCAATAATGCTCACAGCCTCTTAACTCCAACAGCGACCTCAGGTCCAAACAATAATGCAACAATATAAAATCTTCAATCTCTTTTATAGGCTTCAAATAAGTGATCCATTAAAATCCAGCTATAGAATAATTCAAAATTTCCTTTTAATGGAAATTGCTTGAGAAGCAATGTGGAGTATAAGTACAATGTTGTCACCATTAGTGGCTGTAAATATTACATCAGTTAAATTCAAATTTCGAAAAATAATTCACTGATACTAAAAAAAAAATAAAGCATTCAACATCTTTAGCAGAATACATCTGGTTTTTAAAGTAAAAGGTGACAGGATAGCATTTATATTAGAATGACATATCATAGGTACTGTCCCCAGTGTATAAAGGAAACAGATGTAAGTGCAGATTATGTACTCTGGAGGCACTTGAAATACTACAGACAGATAAATAGGAAAAATCATGTTATAAAGGCATGCAACCACAAAAATCTGGAAACGTTTTAAGTTCTACCAGCCAAAGATTAAATTTAGTGGTAATATCCAGATTAGCAACTCATAATAAAACCTTACATTCTTTAGAATAGCTATTAACTAGTCAAGCAGCAGCTCTCATGCCCTAAGAAAAATACGTTTCTAAAACCATCAGACTTACAATATTTACATATTCCACCATGTTGGTTTGTCTATTCTTTATGTAATAGTATTGCACTGGCAATGCTAAATATATGAGGTCGTTTGCTTGTAAATTATAAATTATAAATTATATGAGGCAAAACATATTCCTTTATTTCTTTGTTTCAACCCAAAAAGTATGGCCATGTTGGGGCACCACCATTGGTTGGATATGTTGATATATATGCTTGTATGCATGCATGTATGTATGTGTGTGTGTGTGTCTGTGTGCGTGTGTGTATGTGTGTGTCACCAAGCAATATGTCAATATATTACTGGTTATTGTCTGTAACTATTTAACTGGTAAGAATGTTACCATTAGTTTCATGGCAAAATTTACCAGTAGGAAATATTGACAACACTTCAGACAACACATGCCAGATGAAAGAACATAGCATATTTAGTGTTGCATGGGTATAGACTCAGAGTTGTTTTGATGGTTGCAAAAAGGTAGAATGAAACTCAGTGGAAAATATTTTTAGAATGAAAGACAGAATGAAGTAGAAAGGCAGAGTTATTCCCATACATTGATGTTGACCATAGGTGAAGTGTATAAGTTGTGTATATTACTTTTTAGTTCAAAAAGGAACATGAATACATCGCCAAAATGAATTTGTGCTCATAAGGGCAGTATTCAAAAATTTCGCTTTGTGAGTGCAAGAAAGCACCCAGATTGTGTGAATAATTCTCTTTAATAAGCAGAGTCCCCATATCCCCTATTTCTATTAAGATATAGCCTAGACTATTCCAGTAACTTCCAGTTAAAATTATATGGTATTCCATTCTATCTTAATTGCAATATATAACTGGCTAAAGTTCTGCCATTACATATTTCCTGGATCTGTAAAGAGGATTTGTGATTATTTTGCCAGACATAATACGTTGGGAGCCTCAATTTTCCAAACATATTACACTTGGTGTGGATAATTTTTTTTCTGCTTTGAACATCACTGCTCCTGTGTTGCACTGATCATTTACTAGGCTCTCACTGTAAACCCAATATGAGCATTTTGTCTCTGTCCGTGGTTTAGGAGTATTAAATAACACACACACACATGCACACACACGCACACACACACACATTCATATTTAGTTTTATATCATTATACATAAAAACAGTTGAACATTAAACTGAAGGATTAATCAGTACTTTTTAGCCAAGTACATATTCATTAACTTTTACAAAGAAAAGGTTGACTGTAATATCTAAGTTCTTGCTCACCTTCATCATATTGTGCTATATTTGGGTTCTTTGCTTTTGTTTTTTGTTGTTATTTTTTGCTTTATATAGCGTTTAGTAAGTTGTCTTACAACTGTGCCAAAGGAATTGCAACAATCAAAGACACTGAAATAGAAAAACTACTAATGAACAGGAATCTCTTCTGTTCCACAATAATGCACACAGTGTTAAGAAAAACGTTAAAGAACCATTAGATGTTGGCATGGAATCATAGAACTCAGCAGAAGTAAGCAATACCATCGGCCTATATGTATTATCAGCCCTAAACATAAACTTACCCTTTGTTTTAGGTAGTCTCTACAGAGATGATGGTTTTCCCATCCTAAGAAAATGTAACCCACAAAAAAACCAACAAATTTAGGAAAAAATTACATCTCTTCTTAAAAATCGTAGCATTCTCAATTACAGTACCCATACATCTTGAATCAGTTAACTTTCTTGACTGCACTCTAGACTTAGAAAATCCTGTATATACATGGGCAATCCAACACTTCCCAAAGTATACTTAAAACCTAGTCAAGGACACAGCAATAAAAAACTCTTCTTTAATTTTCACTGAATGAATATTCAATGAAATAGCAACTACATATAACAAAAACTTTATGACAACAGTTACAAGGGAAAAGTTTATTACATAAAAAATTCAACATCCACAATAAGCAAAGATACAGAAATTGAAAAGCGAAAATCATCTGGTTCAATCCCCTCCTCAACATATATATTTCCACACTAATATCCAGTTTATTTTTTTTTAATACCCGAAAAGTGCACCCATCCAAAACACAAGTACCACAAACAAATAAACTAACTCAACATAAGAATATAATACACCATAGCTAATAACTTTGAAAAATTCATTGCCAATTATGTTCACCCAAAACTTGGAAAATATGAAAACCAAAAGTACACGTATTAATTCAACAATGACACCCTTTTTGTCCTGCTCTTTAAACAGAAATTAGCTCACAAGCAACATTGTCTACTTCACAGCTGCAACTATGAACACTACAACCCCAGCCTCAGCCACATATATAGGGTCAAACCGGTTCAAAACATGGCACAGCCAATACATGTCTATTTTTCATTGTCCAAACAGGAAAAGATGACACTTTACTATCTAAACATATACGGAAACTAAAGAGAGGGTGTGGAGAGGGGAGGCCGGTATGTATGGGCAACTGCTGGTCTTCCATAAACAACCTTGCCTGGACTTGTGCCTGGGAAGGCAACTTTCTAGGTGTAATCCCATGGTCAGTCATAACCGAAAGGGGTCTCAGATATTATTCTAGACAAATAGATACATATAATTTCATGATGTTATCTATACAATCCAATGAATGCATGAAGATTATGCAATTTTCCTTAAGTATATCCATCTATAAGGTGAAGTAAAGAGGTATAATCAATATCTAGATATAGCAATATATATACATATCCACACACAGATATACATCAAGAACATAATGCATCAACCAACCCAGGAATTGAAAACATGATCTTCTGATCAAGGGTGCAACAGCCTAACTACAAAGAAAGCCACACACCCACCCTTGACATGACTACACAGACTGACACACATGTGTGTGTGGCAAATCATTTGAGTTCATTTAGAGATAAAAAATAAAAGATTTCAAACAAGACTTAGTAAATTAACCTGGTTTATTAAAGACAAACAAAGACTATACAATCAAATGGAAATTAATTTGTACTTCAAAACCATTATAGAACTGAAACAAAAAAATGTGACCTATGTTCAGAAGAATTTTACCAGATTTTTACATCCACAGGTAATTGTAATAGATTCTAAACAGAAATAAACTTTGAGATGCTTGCACATGAGGATTCCTCATGTTTATTATTCCTATAAATGAATAATAAATATTTAAACAACAGAATGTTTTGAAACAATGGACTATAAGTGATTATCCAATCGAAACTTGAATTAGAGATTGTTTGCGTCTAACTTAACAAACAACTCTACATCATATAATGCAGAGTAGATAAAAGAAAAAAATTAAACAGTTAAATTGAAGGATATTGAGTGAAGACCCTGAAGAAACTGCATTGGTATTACAGTAAGGTTGCAATTGCAATGGTTACTAATTGTCACAGTTGAAACATGTGTAGGTCTATGTAAAGCTATATATATATATATATATATATATAAAAGTAATGCTATGTAACTTTGTAATAATCCTTATTATTATTGTTGTTGTTGATATATATATATAAATAAATTAATTAAAATCTTAGGGTAGCAAGAATATTCATCGAAAAATTCTTAGTTACAGTGGTCTAGCGAGAAAGAAAAAAATCAGTCAATAGACTATATACGCTAGAAATAGATGTCAAATCACCTTATATATTTTTTAATAATATATTTTTTACATTTTGGTGTTTACTGGGTTTTTTCTTGAGAACACACTCTTTGTGGTAAGGCGATTTGACGTCTATCTCTAGCATATAGGAATCCACTTTAGTGGTCATTCCGCTTATTAATTGTAATATATATATATATATATAAATGTATTTATATAATGGACTTTTTGCAATTTCAGTCTGTCAAATCCAACCTGAGGCTATGAAAGAAGACTCTTGCCCAAAGTGCCACACAGTGGAACTGAATCTGAAACTCTGAGATTGGGAAGCAAACTTCTTAATCAGACAACCATAATACGTTTATGTATAATTACAAATGGATATATTTATGTGTGTACATACATATCCATGTGTCTGTGATTTAGTGTATAAGTGTGTCTGTGTATCAATATGTGTGCACATAAGTTTGTATTGATACTTGTACAATTAAATGCGTCATTATATATAAATAGATATGCATGTGCTTCCTTCTATATTTCTGTGTTTATATAAATATGAAATCTATTGATACATGCATGTGTATGAGTGACTGCTTATGTAGGTTTGTCTGCATCTATATATATATATGTATATATATATATATATATATGCATGCATGTATATATATATAAATATATATATATATATTCATATACATAGGTATATATGTATATGTGTGTGTTTGTCTCTCTCTCTCTCTTCTCTTTCTCTCTCTCTTTCTCACTCTCTTTCTCTCTCTCTCTCTCTCTCTCTCTATATATATATATATATATATATATATAATATATATATATATACATATATATATACACGTTTATTTATTTATTTATATACAAATATATATACATACATGTATTTCATCTAATATACATCCTTTACATTCCTTTGTTGAAATTCCCTTGTAAGAATTGATTATTGTTTGCAAATAGGAACGAACCACCATAATTACTTCAAGAACTGAACATTTGCAAGACAGAAAGGAAGAACTAGAAAAGTTTTTTTAGTATGTGGTTGTTTTTGTTTATGTTTAGAAAGAATGGCTCTGTGTGTGTGTGTGTGTGTGTGTGGACATACGTTATTGTATTTGTATGTGTGTAAGGGAGAATGTGTTTATCTAAGCATGTATATGGATTATTTTTTTTATTGATTTATAAAAATTATTTAAATATTTTTTTATAAGTCCTTTCCTTTATGTTTTTTTTTTTTGCAGAGAAGATATTCATACACACACACACACACACACACACACACACCACACACACACACACATCCAAGCAAACAAGTACACACATATATATACAGAATTACTCAGACACCTGTACAAAACACATAAATACATATGTGTGTGTGTATACACACACACACTCAGATATACATATATATATATACATGCATCGAGAGAAACAGACAGTGATATACTTGCTCATACACACATGTGAATATGTAAAAATATATATAATAGGTATGTGTGCATGTGTATCTATTCAATATGTGTGTGTGTGTGTGTGTGTACATACATACATGCCTGCATACATACATACATACATACATACATACATACATACATACATACATACATACATACATACATACATACATACATACATACATAGGGTAAAGACCCCCTTCGGTCATGAATGACCATGGATTGCACCTAGAAAGTTACCTTCCTAGACACAAGTCCGGGCAAGGTTGTTTTATGGAAGACCAGCAGTCGCCCTTGCATACCAGCCTCCCCTCTCCACGCCACCAGTGTTATCCAAGGGAAAGACAAAGGTCGATACAGCTTGGCACCAGTGACGTTGCAACTCATTTCTACAGCTGAGTGAACTGGAGCAACGTGAAATAAAGTGCCTTGCTCAAGAACACAACACGCAGCCCGGTCTGGGATTCGAGCTCACAACCTCACGATCGTAAGCTCGACGCTCTAACCACTGAGCCATACATATATATATATATATATATATATATATATATATATTATATATATATATATATATATATATATATAATATATATATATATAGTTGAAATTTACAGAAAAAAAGCAAAGACTGGTGTATAATCAACAAGCAGGTGTATTAGTGTGATGCTCAGAAAGGTGAGAAAGTCTTTTATGTTTCGAGCCTATGCTCTTCAGCAGAAAGGAACAAGAGGAAATAATAAACACAGAGAGAGAATTAAAAAAAGCTTGTGGATTTAGTGATCACACACACACATATAATTATACATATATGAAACTAGCTGAGTCCTCTTCACATTACTGAAAGTTTTATCGGTGTAGATAGAATTCACAATCAAAAGATATGCATGCACTACTTCAATGAACGATGAAAACTTTTGAAAACTTTGCGTAGGTCTCTGAGTAGATATCACCAAGCTTTTGACAAAATTTAATGTAGATTCTCTGCTCAACTGTCACAGTCACGGTTAGTGTGACAATCACACACTACATACGCTCCTTCCAAGCATTGCTGTAAACAGCAGAAATGAGCTAGAACGTTAAAACTTAGTGCACACGCACAGTAAAGTACAAGGTCAATCTGAAGGCATGTGGCTTAGTGGTTAGGGCATTCAGCTCACGATTGTAAGGCCGTGAGTTCAACTCCTGGCGACTCGTTGTGTTCTTGAGCAAGACACTTTATTTCACATTGCTCCAGTCCACTCAGCTGGCAAAAATGAGTTGTACCTGTATTTCAAAGGGCCAGCCCTGTCACACACTGTGTCACGCTGAATCTCTCTGAGAACTATGTTATAGGTATACATGTTTGTGGATTGTTCAGTCACTTGCACGTTAATTTCACGAGCAAGCTGTTCTGTTGATTGGATCAGCTGGGATCCTCATTGTTGTAACTAACAGAGTGCTCCTTTTATATATATATATATATATATATATATATATATATATACTCATGCATGCATAAGCACTTGTGCATGTGCATGCATACTAGTATGCATATGTACATGCATGTGAATATACATATGTACATATGAATGAATACAGATGTGTATGTGTGTGTGCATGTATGTTTGTGCATGTGTATGTATGCATGTGTATGTGTCCTCCACGTGGTCAATTTCCTGTTCGCTATGTAGTATTTTCTAACTAACTGTTACCTATATACCAACATCAAACCACAACACTGCATGACCTTACTCGACCAACTGCAGCCCACCTTACAGTAATAACAATCAGCTTCTGTCATTCAAATTCAAAATGGCTGATGACTAGCATCATGCTTGAAACTCAAGGTTACCAACGAATTTGAATCAATCTTTCAGGCTCAAATATACAGCATGGTTGGTCACTTTTGAAGAAAAAAGCAGAAAAACAGATAAGATGAGAGGAAGGTAAAGGAAAGAAATGGAATGCAAAAAAAGGAGAGAGTTAAGGGTTCCATCCGTTTGGCTTGTTTGAATCAGAATTAACATGGTTGGTGTAAATCGGTTTGACAGGTAGAAGACCAAAGTTTGTGAGACTGCCTGTGTGTGAGTGTTTACATGTTTATATGTATATATATTCTTTTCTTTCTTTTTCTTTTACTTGTTTCAGTCATTTGACTGCGGCCATGCTGGAGCACCGCCTTTAGTCGAGCGAAATGACCCCGGGACTTATTCTTTGTAAGCCCAGTACTTATTCTATCGGTCTCTTTTTACCGAACCGCTAAGTTACGGGGACGTAAGCACGCCAGCATCGGTTGTCAAGCAATGCTAGGGGGACAAACATAGACACACAAACACAGACACATAAATATATATATATATATATACATATATACGACAGGCTTCTTTCAGTTTCCGTCTACCAAATCCACTCACAAGGTATTGGTCGGCCCGGGGCTATAGCAGAAGACACTTGCCCAAGATGCGATGCAGTGGGCCTGAACCCGGAACCATGTGGTTGGTTAGCAAGCTACTTACCACACAGCCACTCCTGCGCCTATATATATATATAATATATATATATATATATATATATATATATGTGTGTGTGTGTGTATGTGTGTATGTGTAATATAGACTGTGTATTTAAATGAAGCTACATGGAAAGTTGACCCACATTACATTATGGTTATAGATTTTTTTTGTAAGTCTTAATGCCATATTGTTAAAGTTTGCAATTCTACCATATTTCTTCGGTTGAGATGCTGGAAATCTTTCTACTATTGAATGATTATTAAGAATTGTAGGGCTGCAGTAAAAGATCATGACATAAAGGAGCTTTTCTTTTTCTTTTTCATTCTGTGTACAGTTTGTTTTTACTGCATTGAAATCTAAGTATCTAGGAAGTTAATTGATGCTATGTTTGCAGTTGCAGTGACATTAGATTACAGTTTTTTTACAGTACTATTTATATCTTCTTTCCTTGTTTTATCTAAATTATGTCCCATTTTGTTAGATGTATCTAAACCATCATCTCCATAAAAGCCAATGTCTAAAGTGTTAAATCTAGATTTAAGATTATTTAGAATGAATAGTGGAATACAGACTTTAGTTTCATCAAAATAGTTCATCATGATATATCAAAGGAATCATTAGTGTCTTTCACTAATCAAAAGCCTTTGTTGAAAATCAGTGAATTTCTGTCCAGCAAGGTTATGTCAGCATTAACAATATCACAATGTTTCAATCTAAATGACTAGTCCCCGCTGAGAAGAGATTGGATCTTGATAGAATTCGACAGATATACATGCTTACACATATACACACTCATATAGTACATCTCTCTATATATCTGTGTGTGTGTGTGAAGGATAGGAGCACAGTAAAGTGCAACGCACAACCAAAATCAAGTTTAGTAGTGAATACCACACTCCACTCCAGTATCCAGTGCACAATGCAGGGTGCCAAACATGGGATTGACTAGGGTGCAGAATATGAGCCAAGTAATAAGTAGAAAACAAGTGTGGTATTAAAAGCCTTATAGGACATATACATATTTCATCAAAATGCCAAAATGATTACATAACCATGGTAGAAATATTATGCAATAATACATTTCACCTCATCAGTATCTATGATTGCATAATAATTCTATTATGGTAATGTAATTATTTTAGCATTTTGATGAAATATGTGTTTTATAAAGCTTTTCTGCTTACTTGATTTTTTCTATATATTTATATGTATGCATGTATGCATGTATGCATGTATGCATGCATGCATGCATGTATGTATGTACGTATGTATGTATGTATGTATGTATGTATGAATGTATATATGTATGTATATATGTTTATTTTTTTTCTATTATATATCTTTATAGTCACCAGACCCCAAAACAGTTGTTTTACAAATCATTAAGAGAGGCTATTGAACCAAGAAGATTTACTCACATGCAACAATTCTAGTAATTTGGAATAAAACCTGTTCATCCCATATTCTCATGTTAAAATTCCTTTGTACAAACTCTACAGATATTCACAGATTTCCTCATATACAGTCGTGGCCAAAAGTTTGGAACATTGGTCTGAAAATTAGAATTTTTATATTAAATGCGTAATGTACTAGCTTCTAGTTATTAAAAGTAAGCAATTTGGTCTAGAACTATATTTTTGATTTTAGCTCTTTTTTCTTCTAAATATTGAACCATTATATCAGTTAGTTAGTTAGTTAGTTAGTTAATTTGGCTCAAAAGCAAATAGCAAGGCCATGTAGGGGGACATGGAGTTAAGTACAGGGTGGTGTTCATGTAAAGAGTTCAGGCCACTTGAGGTCCAGGGAGGCTTTGAACAAAGCGGTCGTCGGCATCTTTACCATCTCGTCTGGCAGCTTGTTCCACGGATCCGCAACCCGGACGGAGAAAGCTCCTCTCCTTCGATTGAGATGAAATCGTCGCAGGTAGAGCTTTTGGTAAGTATAGCTCTATGTTGTATATATTTGAGTAGATTTGTACTTGGGCATAATTTTGATTTTTAAAAAGTGTTCCAAACTTTTGGTCACAACTGTATATCTCGTAAAAGAAGAAATCCTACAGAATAATAGCACTTAATAGGTGATATGTATAGAAGAGCCTTGGAAAAAATACTACACACACACACATGTGTGTGTGTGCTTGTGTATTTCTGTTTGTGTGTGTGGAGCCACTTGGCCTAATGGTTAGGGGTGTTGCACTCAAGTTCATGAGGTCATGCTTTCGATTCCCAAACTGGCTGCACAGCATTGTGTCTTTGAGCGAAACACTTCAATTCACTCCAGTCCACTCAGCTGTAAATGGGTTACAAATTGATGGTTTAGCCTTGTGATCAAGGGACATGTTTGCCTACTCTCTTAGCCAGTAGGGTGGTAGCATTCAAAAGCTAAAGCAATGCAAAGTGCATTGTGATTAGCAATGTATAACAACATCTGATAATCTGGTTAATCATGTAATCACATGATATATATATATATATATATATATATATATATAGATAGATAGATAGATAGATAGATAGGTAGACAGATATATATATATATATAATATATATATATATTATATATATATATATACATATTAATGTTTATATGTGTATATGTATAACGAGAAAGGAGTGCTCAATACAAGTTGCAGGTGTTATGACTTTTTTGCCTATTATAGTCTGTCTATAAGTGTATGCCTGTTGAATTCTAACTTTTATGAAACTTGATCTGTGAGACAAGACTCTCAGTTTCAGTTTTAATAGTGTGTGTGTGTGTGTGTGTGTGTACACATATATATACTTTTAATCTTTTATTCTTTTACTTGTTTCAGTCATTTGACTGTAGCCTCCCAGGACTTATTCTTTGTAAGCCTAGTACTTATTCTATCATTCTCTTTTGATGAACCACTACAGGGACATAAACACACCAGCATCGGTTGTCAAGTGATGTTGGGGCAACAAACACAAACACACAAACATACATACACACACACACACACACACACACATATATATATATATATATATATATATATATATACATATATACGACAGGCTTCTTTCGGTTTCCGTCTACCAAATCCCCTCACAAGGCTTTGGTCAGCCCAAGGCTATAGTAGAAGACACTTTTCCAAGGTGCCACAATGTGAGACTAAACCCGGAACCATGTGGTTGGTAAGTAAGCTACTTACCACAGAGCCAGATAGATAGATGGTTGTGTAT
>NC_043014.1:32364599-32392099 GCF_006345805.1 Octopus sinensis
CATCAGTAATTTTTTTATGACATCATCACCAGTGCTTTTTATGTAGCACCATCACTAGTGCTTTTTTATGTGACACAATCACCAGTGCTTTTTTAGTAGCACCATCACTAGTGCTTTTATGTGACATCATCACCAGTGCTTTTTTATTTGACTCCATCACCAGTGCATTTTATGTGGCACCATCACCAGTGCATTTTATGTGGCACCATCACTAATGCTTTTTATGTGGCACCATCACTAGTGCTTTTTATGTGGCACTATCACCAGTACTTTTTTGTGGCACCATCACTAGTGCTTTCATATCCAATACATTTCACTACATACACATACATAGGGATACATATTATTGTTTTAACATCTACCTTCCCATGTTTGCATGGGGCAGATCAAGATTATCTGAAGCAGACTATTTATGGCTGGGTGCACTTCATATCACCAACCGTCACCTATTTTCAAGCAAAACAATATTTCTTCATGGCCAGACAAGTTTTCACAGAATATTGGATATGAATGACACAGCTTGTATGACAGTGACACTCATTTATGAATATTATCTAATGTTACGACAAGGAGACAAAAACATACAGACACATGCATGCAAGCACACACACACACACACATGAATACATATACATGTTTATATATGTGTATATGTGTATGTATATATATATATATGTGTGTGTATTCAAATTATGATGAAAGTAAACAAAGTTTGCTTTAGAAGCTTTGCGATGTATAGAAAGATAAGGAAATAATTTTATTTTCAAACGCAGGGTAATGTTAATATTATAGCACGAACAGGATAAACTACCCATATTTTGCTGAAAAATGTGTCAGCGGCTGACACATTTTTCAGCAAAATATGGGTAGTTTATTCTGTTCGTGCAATATTATCAACATTACCCTGCATTTGAGAATGAAATTATTTCCTTATATATATATATATATAAATTGACTGCTGCTACTTATTAGCTGCAGGTTGGTGTTTTCCGGTCTCAGCGCGCCGAAGTGAAGGCATTTGAAAAATACATTCAAATATAATCGGTTGGACTCCATGCATGCGATACTCCGGTCAATCGTTTTTGCATCTAGTCCAGCAAATTGTATTAATAACGGACCATGCTGACGAGGTTACAGTTTATCCTTGGGGATAATAATAACCGAAACTGATTCAGTACATCTTATTTCGTATATTTTCATTTGTCTTGTTTAATGTTTTGGTTTTGTGCTGAGTTTTATGTGAGAACACACTCTTTGTGGAGAATGGCGATTTGACGTCTATATCTAGCATGTTGACTGTCCACTTTTCATGTTCAGTCCTCAATTGGTATATATAAATATTTTAATCTTCGGATTCTTTTTAATATGCTAGACCACTGGTTTTAATTGACTAATATCAATTTCTACCCTTAATTAATTTTATATATATTTTTGTATATAAATAAAAGATGCATGCAACAGGTTGCTTAGCCACATACCAAAAAATTAGAACTAGCAGTCAAAGACTGTTTATTTCTATTTTCTTCAAATAAGACTCCACATACGACATATCCCTGTAATTCACATATGCCAACCAGAAGGAAGAAATAGCGAAAGCAAAGTCTAACGGTTATTTACGAACGGGTTTCTAGATTAGGAATACAAACTCCATGTCTTTCATCAGCATAACCCTGCAGGAGTGGCTGTGTGGTAAGTAGCTTGTTTACCAACCACCAGGTTCAGTCCCACTGGGCAAGTGTCTTCTGCTATAGCCTCGGGCCGACCAAAGCCTTGTAAGTGGATTTGGTAGATGGAAACTTACCACACAGCCACTCCTGCACATATGTGATGGGTATGTATATATGTGTATGTATGTATGTATATACATATATATGTGTATATATATATATATATATATATATTATATATATATATATATATATATATATATATATATATATATATATATACATATATGTATATCTACACACACACATATATACACATATACATACATACATATATATACATACCCATCACATGTGTCTTCAATCTTATGTGTAAAATGGCCTGTCCAAAATCCTCACAAGTACTTGTTCTTTCCCAAGATTCTTTATGCTACTGTGTTCATTCTAGATTGACCTAAAGACCTAAAGAACAACTTGCAATTTGTTGACTGTTCTTGAAAGACCTTCCAATATCTATAACTGAAGAAAACAGAGTTGTGTACTTTCTTTCAACTCTATTTAGCATTTGCTTCGCTGTCTTACTAAAACACACCTTTGTGATATCAACTGGTGGTATCTACCCTTTTATCGGATCATATAGGAATCTGTCCTGGATGAGAGTCAAGACAAAAGTACTCAAAGCAATCATATGCTGTTTGCAGAAGACATAGTGCTGACAACAATCACTTACAGTAATTATATTGCCTTGGGGACAACTTTTCAAGTACCTGTCAGGACTTCAACCTGATGAATAGCCTAAAGAAAACCATGCATTGCACCAAGGTATGGTCGCCTCATCTGCCATTCCATGAAAAAAATTGTGAGCTGTAAGTAATTCATGAGTTCATATACCTTAACTCCACCTTCACGGAGAGTCTCTCCTGATGTCAACAGGTGAATCAGAAGACACTTATAAGACTCAGAGTCGAGAAGCACAGCAAGCTAACACTGCTAAGGTTGCAGTCCACAGAACTTTAGTTTTTCAGTACTCTGTTTTATGTCAGTGAGATCAGAAGCTTCTATTCTAGACAAAATTACATACCAATGCATTGTACCTTCACTGCTTGTGAAGCTTCATCATATGCACTGACTGTGTCACCAACAATGTATTTCCTGCCTGTGTCTATATACCCAACATCTTTATCCTGTTTCTTCAATGACATCTCTGTTAACTATACCACATATACTGTGGTATAGTTAACAGAGAGGATCAGGAAATAACAGTTGTATGAGTAACTGGTATTCAGCAAGTGAGAATAAGAGCAATCCCATTATGATTTCAAATTGTTTACAAGAGGGAAATGAAATGAAATCATTGACCATAGAGAAATTAAAGTGAGAACACATTAACGAAATAATTATTCTCACTGGAGACTGAAACAAATCAAGCCTTAGGAAGAGGTGAGAAGAAACTGATAATTGTTGATAATTGTCATTGAAGAGGAATCTGTCCAATTAACAAACAATACCAGAACAGTGTTGTCAGGTAGTATCTTTAAATCCAGTCACTGCATATCTGGACCTCTACAGCTACTGCACATTTTGCCTTGTTAGCAAGAATTTTCAAATACAGACCCATGGTCTTGCAAGACTAATGGATGCGGCAGAATAACATATCAACATACCCAGAAATCAAGCGAAATATCTGTGAAAGTAGGGAAATCTAAAAATGCACATCAAATTAACTTTAGTATTTACAACACTCTTCTGACAAATAGTAACTACAAAAACCACAACGATATCAACACTCAAGTTTAACAGATAAGAGATTCTTAAATTAACAGATATTTACATTACATTAAGTGTTCAAAAACCAAAGAATATATATAATCTCATACTAAATTTATCATATCAATGGAAACTGAACCAGGAAGAATCAGCAAAAATATATTTAAATAAAATCAATAACAGTATATAAAAAAACCCTATACCCTAGATTAATACTTGAGAATAAAGTCTATCTCTTATAAATTAGTTGACACATGTCTGGGAAATACAAGACTATACATTTATTCAGGTTGATATAGTTAACTACAATACATCATTACTATGTATCTATTATTAAAGGCTCTTGGTTTCATAAAATTCATTCAATGCCAAACTCTAATGCAAGCATCAGAGATTTTGAGATTAATATGTTTTAGATTTAATTCACAAGATCAAAATTAAAGACATAGACATTTGAATTAATATATAAAAGGGAGCACCACACCTTAATGGTGGACTTTATAGAGATGATAGTCTATTGATCTTATGAAATATTAACAGGCAGCTGCCAGATGAGTTTAGGAAGAATATATATATATATATATACCAATACCATTTAATGACTTGAGACTAAAATTTCCAATAAGCATAAAATGTTAAGTTCCTTAGATGTAACATTCAGCCTCAGTAATGGAAAGTTTCAACTGTACAATAAAACTAATGATTAGATTATGTTATATCTAATAATTCAAATTACCCACTGTGTGTCACCCAGCAGCCCAAACAAGTGAAACTGTAAAAATCTTGTATGAAGAATAATGACAACATAACACATTTTCCCCTTCAATATAAGTGAAAAATTATTTAATAGCAATTTACTTAAAATAAGCTATTTTACTTTAACAAACTTAACTAAAACTGTAACAGCCATGAATAATAAAAAAAAAATTAATGGCATTGATTTTACAAATATAAGCATAAACTAATTTAAGGATGATTTCATCAACACAACTTTACATTTAGAATGCTCCAAAGAAGAACGACTGCAAAACTTACAGCAAATAAATGGTTTTTGCAAAATAATATATTCCCAGCTATTAAGTGAAGACTTTTAGATTAAGTGCTCATACACAATAAAATTTTTTTTTTGTAGTTATTGCATCACAGAAAAGCTATTGATCTTCAAATATCCTAGCATAATATTAAATTGGCATATTGGATAATTTAAATTGGCAATAGAGGATCACATGCAGACATGCCTGCATAAAAACCTTAATGACATTTCGGTAGAAGCAATATGAGATTCTTCACACACATGCATGCATCTTCATATATATATATAAACATCTGCACATAGAACATAACTAAAATAAACATAATAACAACAGACACATATATATATATATATATATAAATATATATATATATATGTATATACATGGAATAGTTCAAGTGAGCATACTTGAAGACACATATACACGTAGGGATTGGAATTAATATACAGAAGGAAAGTACACCAATATATTTATAGCACAAACATAATAACTGACGAGAATACAAGATTCATAGTTAAAATAAAATAAGAAAATGGAATTACAAACCACTGTGATTTTAACAATCAACAAGCAGATATTGCTTGAAATGCTATGAAAGGATGAAACTATTAGTAGTAACATAAATTGAATATCAGGCTATTAATTAGAATACTGTAGACTTTGCTTTCTAGTGGTGAGCATACATTTGCTTTCATGCCCTTTATTTTTGTATCTATCAATCAATTTTTCTATGTATTGATTTGTCTGTCTGTCTATCTATCTATCTATCTATCTATCTATCTATCTATCTATCTTTTTATCTATCTTTCTATCTATCCATCAATCTATCTAGCTAGCTAGCTATATATGTATATGTATACACACACACACATACATACATATATATATATATATATATATATATATTCATCTGTGAGTGAGTTTTTGTATTAGCCTTTTGGTTAAGATCAAAGTGTAGTAAATTTCTATGTATATATACACACATTTATATATATATATATATATATGTATATTTATGGATGTATATATTAATATCCATATACACATATATACATATACATATATATATGTGTGTGTGTGTGAGGGTATATGGCCTAACGGTTGGGGTGTTGCACTTACAATCTTGCGATAGTGGTTTCAATTTCTTGATTGGGTAGTACATTGTCTTCTTGAGCAAAAGACTTTCTCACATTGCTCTACAATCCCTTTGACATCTGATGTGGGTACACAGTGTACCTGTTCAGACAAATGTCAATTGGATTGAGAGAGGGAGTTAATGTGCAACATGAACATTTGATCACTATATGCAAAACATTTGTCCAGATCACTCGGTATAAGCTGAAAGGTCATACATCGTCTTTGATGGGAGAGTCCATATATATATACAGGGTGTAGTGAATAAATTGTCATCTAAATTATGCAAAAAGGTAAGTAACACTGACATCTCATTTTACCAAAGTTACATAAAAATATCTTGAAATACTAAAGAGTAAATTTATTCAATATATCTCCATTGGCATCAACCACAACCTCCAGACAACTTCAGAATCTACTGCAACTCTTCTCAACAGTCTCCTTGTTTAAGTTGGTGAATGCTGCCATAGTCCTTGCCTTCAGTTCATCTTTGGTGTTACAAGGAATTTTGTTGGGCTCTCACTCGACTGTGCCCAACACATAATAAACAAAGGGGCTGCAGTCTGAGGTGTTAGGTGGCTAGTTGTTAGAGGTGGTATGGTTGCAGAAATTGTCTAACAGCCATGACTGGGTTCTCCTACTTGTGTGACATGGTGCAGAGTCCTGTTGCCAGACATAGGATTTTCCAGGAGCCAGAGCAGCACTCTCTCTCCCAGACACTTGATGTAGGCCTCCGTGTTGAGTCTGAGGCCATGTGGGTATATGAATGTAGACATAACGTCACTGTCACTAGTGATCACTCCAAACACCATGATGTTGATTGGATGTTTGATTTTTATCACTCTCAGTACATGTTTTGGGGATATGGCAAGTCAACAATTGTTCTGTGTTCACCATCTGATCCTGGGAGAAATTTTTTCTGGTCTGTAAAAAACCAAAGTATGTTTCTTGGAGGGGACGCTTGAGTTTGTTCAAAAGCTTCATAGCGTGGTTTTTCCTCTTGTCCTAGATGACTTGGGATAAAAATTGGCCTTTTCTCATCTTGTATGAAGAATGCCAAATATCTTCATGCACTACCTACCTAATAAGAAACTTAGGCACTCCCATGTCCCTAGCAATAGACCTAACTGACTTGGAGGGATCGTTGTCAATCATAGCCTGAATCTCACCAACAAATTCAAGACTTAATCCCCTTGTCTGTCCTTGATTGTCCCCTCCATCTTTAGCCCCTTGTGGGCAATAAAGAAATAAGAAATGTTAGCACGCTGTGTGAAATACTTAGTGGTATTTCGTCTGTTTTTAAATTCCGTTGAGGTTGACTTTGCCTTTCATCCTTTCGGGGTTGATAAATTAGGTACCTGATGTGTACTGGGATCAATCTAATCAACTGGCCTCATCCCCTAAAATTTTGGGCTTTCTGCCTAGAAAAGAAAAGAATGTATCTATCTACTATAATCTGCTCTCTCTCTCTCTCTCTCTCTCACTCCCTCTCCCTTCTCTCACTCCCTCTCCCCCTTCACTCCCTCTCTGCCTCTCTCCACTTGATTTTAAAACTAAATCGTTTTTGGATTCAGTTATAAAAACAAGTGGAGAGAACCCAGTTAGCCAACCATGACCAAACACAGCACACACCCTCATATACAAAGAAATACCCTAAACATCCACCCACTTTCAAAAGATAGGAACAGTTAATTGACACCCTTATCTGATCAATTGTAAAAGATCTGATAACATATAGCTCTAACCATGCACAACAAATCTAAACCCATGAAAAAAAAAGTAACAGATCAATCTGTCTATCAATTTCATTCAATCATTCTTTCTCTCTATCTCTCTCTCTTTCTCTCTGTATCTGCTTCCCTCAGTCTGTCTCCCTCTCCTCTCTCTCTCCCTCTCTCCCTCCCTCTCTCTTCCTCCCTCTCCTGCTCCCACTCCTGCTCTCCCCTCTCTCTCTTTCTCTCTATATCTGTTTCCCTCAGTCTGTCTCCCCCCACTCTCCCTCTCCCTCTCTCACTCTGTGTTGCCCTCTGTCTGTCTCTCCCTCTCTCCCTCCTCTTTCTTCCTCCCTCTCCCTCTCCTGCTCTCCCTCTCACTCTCTCATTCTCTCTATACCTGGTTCCCTCAGTCTATCTCCCTCTCCCCCTCTCTGTCTCTCCCTCTCTCACTGTATGTTTCCCTCTGTCTGTCTCTTTCCCTCACTTTCCCTCTCTCTTCCTCTCTCTCTCCCTCTCCCACTTCTGCTCTCCCTCTCTCTCTCTCTCTTTCTCTCTATATCTGTTTCCTTCAATCTGCCTCCCTCTCCCCCTCTCTCTCACCCTGTGTTTCCCTGTCTGTCTCTCTTTCCCTCTCTCTCCCTCTTACCCCTCTCTCTTCCTTCCTCTCCCTCCCCTCCCGCTCTCGCTTTCTCTTTCTCTCTATATCTGTTTCCCTCAGTCTGTCTCCCTCCCTCTCTGTCTCTCCCTCTCTCTTACTATGTGTTTTCCTCAGTCTGCCTGTCTCTTTCCCTCACTCTCCCTCCCTCTCTCTCCCTCTCTCTCTTCCTCCCTTTCCCTCTCCCACTCCTGCTCTCCCCCTCTCTCTCTCAATATATACACATAGACACACATACATACACATGCACACACATCTTTAAGTAATGGTCATTCAATTATACATATACGTATTCCCTCTTGAAACTTTAATGAATGATAACTTAGACATAAATCATTATTATGTAATAAATATATCAACTCTGTTATAGAATACACTTTACTTAGTGGTTTCAATATTACAGATGTAATATGAATGTATATGCATGTGCGCTTGCATATATGTGTATATGCATATATGTATTCATGTGCTTTTGCATATATGTCTGCATATATGCAAAAGGATGGCGACAACGTGCAGACGACTGGCTGGATGGATCCCAAGAACATTCAGAACCAGAGATAAGGAAACCATGATGGTCTTCTGGTGGACATTCGTCCTCAGCCACCTGGATTACTGCTCACAGATATGGCTACCCACCAGTGTGAAATTAACAGCGGACCTTAAAGCAATCCAGAGAAGATTCACAAAGGAGATCGTCTCTTTGCAACACCTCAGCTACTAGGAAAGGTTGAAACATCTAAGACTCTACTCCCTGGAGAGAAGACGGGAGAGGTATGCAGTAATATATATCTGGAAGATCCTGGAAGGAATTGTGTCAAATTTTGGCATTGAAAGCTACACCAATACCAGAACAGAATGACACTGCATAGTGCCAAAGATCCCAGCAATGCCATCGCGCTTCAGGACCAGTTACTGCAACAGTCTGGGTTTCAGGAGCTCACATCTTTTTGATATTCTCCCAAAGAACCTGAGGAACCTGCACAAAGTAGATGTAGGGGTTTTTAAATCAAAGCTGGACCTTTTCCTGTCGAGAGTCCCAGATGAACCTACCTCACAGCAAGAGGTGCAAATAAGGAAAACTATATCAAATTCCATTCTTCACCAAGTGCAGCATATTAGAGGAGGCTCTCAGTAATAACAGTGTAGCAAAACGGCGGTGCATCAGCATGGTTGCAGCTCTGAGCTGAAACTAGAGAGAGAAAAAAATATATTAATATATTCAAATATAAATGCATGAATATTTATATCCATTTCTATGCACACACACACACTTATGCACATATGTATACACTTACATACATGTATATATAAATATACATCTATACATGTGTGAGCTAGAGAATGTAATATACACATAAGAGATCAAAATTTGAGTCACAACAGTTGATTAAATCTACCTGAACATATAACTAGTAATTATTTGATCAACCCAAAGAAGAACAGCACAAACAAAATTTTAATTTCTTTTTTGTCTTTTGTTAGTAAATGTTATTTCCTCTTTGCCTCTATCTAGAAATCAAAGGAAATGACTACTATTCCCTTCAAACTTTGCTCTTGTGACCTGGACAATCAATGTTTTGAAACTGACTTATTTTCCATTACATTTCAGATTTCGTGCTGAGTTGCTGAAGTAGAAATATTGTTATACCAAATATCCTGCTCAGTACCACAGATTTGTTTGTCAGTTGCTTGACCTTAATCACTTGAGCATGTCCCTTAGTGGCTGACAATATGTGTATCTCTGACCATGAGTAGTAGTGGAGGAGCATCATAGTCAGGTGTTGAGAAGGATTCTTTGAGGTTTAAATAAATGTAACAAAAGCAAATTTTGAGGGAAATATTAGCCATTTTTCATACTTTCTAGGGGTAAGCAAATAGGAAATAACCATTGCTATCCAAGGACAAAAATCATGTTACACAGTATATTAAACAAAGGCACCCTTAGCATAATTCCAGAATGAAAGAGGAGCAAATAAGACATCATCATTATCATCATTATCATCATCCCCATTGTCTTTTAACGTCCACTTTTCCATGCTTGTATGGGTCAGATGAAGTCAGATTTAGAGTCAGATGTCCTTGGTGAGAATCATAGGAACAATCATGTGACAGTTTTTCATTGGTTATTACTGAATTTTCTATAAAGAAAGTTCACAATTTCTATTATTTAAAACAATTAAGATTATTTTCTCAATACAGAAAATAAGATTCTAAAAAAGTCAAATAAAATTGAATTATGTAGAAATAATAGCAATAAAAGCAATAAAAACAGATGTAAAGTAAAATAAAACAAATAAATGTATAAAAATTTTTTTAAAAAACATGTCATTATTCCTCAGTTACTGTTATTAACATTGCCGTTAATTTACCATCCCCGCCAATAACAATGGCAACAACAACAACAACATCACTGTGACAGCCGCCACCACCACTACCCCCCCAACCAACACTAACACCACAACCAATATAACAATCACTTCTACCAACACTCACCAACACCGCTAAGAGTATTACCATTGATACAATCAAGAAACACAACGTGGATCACCTCATATACATACACACATGCACAAATACATACACACATATATATATATATATATATATATATATATATATATATAGAGAGAGAGAGAGAGAGAGAGAGACATGCATTTATGATATATATATATTTTAAATATAACAGAGGTGCTCTAATTGTTGCTTAACATTTCCAGTTCAGGTTATATATATATATATATATATTCCATTTCGTATATTTCTTTTGTCTTATCCATTGCTTTAGGTCGTGCTGAATTTTATTTTTATTTGAGAACAAAATCTTTGTGGAGAATGGCGATTTGACGTCTATATCTAGCATGTTGACTGACCACCTTTTCGTGCTCAGTCCTTAATTGGTATATATAAATATTTTAATCTTCGGATTCTTTTTAATGTGCTAGACCACTGGTTTTAATTGACTAATATCAATTTTTACCCTTAATTTTTAAATATATATATATATATATCAAGTATATATTTATACATACACGCATACATACACATGCATATATACATGCACACACATCTAATGCATGCACCAATATTTTGAAATTGGTAGTATTGGAATGGTTGATTGCGTATGAGAAATGATGAGGGGAATATATGTGTGTGTGTGTGTGTGTGCGTATGTGTGTGTGTGTATGTGTGCGTGTGTGTGTGAGTGTGTGTGTATGTATACAGATATAGATAGATACAGATATATATATATATATATATATATATATATACGCATACATATATATACACACATATATATATGTATGTATGCATGTATGTATATATGCATGTATGTATGGATGTATGTATGTACAGAGATAGAGAGAGAGGAGAGAGAGAGAGAGAGAGAGAGACGAGGGATACAGAAAAATAAGCTAGGAGGAAAACTAAGTAAAAGACTGGATATATGAGTGTGAGACAAGAAATAAGAGAGGGCTGAACAAATAGTAAGACATTGACACACATAAAGAAATAATAAATCTTTTAAAAACTTGAAACATCATACAGAGAACATAATCCTATTTTGAATAACATTGTCAAAAGCCATACAAAGACAAATTCCTCAAACAATGAGAAATTTGGGGAATTGGTGTTAGGAAGTACACAATTTCATGTGGTAATTTATCGATGAAATTTTATGAAAAATTGTACCAACAATATATTGGGTTGTCTGGAAAGCTTGTGCCGATTTATAGTAGCTTACCTTTCGACTTATTTTAGAACATGGTTGAGTCCATGAAATAGGATTTGACTACACCTCCATTTAGAGCACAGTTTAAGCTATCTTTTCTTGGAAGAAGGTTTATGTTCCTATAACCTGTGTTAATTCTGTATCCCTTTAAAATGGAAGGTAAGAAAATTCATTTTTGGCACTTGATGATTTGTGACCCAGACAAAATTTGCTGCAGCTCGGCTGGGATGTGTTACCCCACCCTCCATATTCACCAGATATTGGTCCTTCAAATTTTCACTTATTCAGGTCTATGCAGAATAGTCTTAATGGTAAAAATGTCAACTCCTTGGATGACGTAAAAAGATACCTTGATGAATTCTTTGCCATGAAACCACCTCAATTCTGGGAAGCAGGTATTTTCAAGTTAAAGGAAAGATGGAGACGCATTGTGCAACAAAATGGTTCATCTTTGGTTGATTAAAAATGTAATGGCAAGTATTTATTGACCTTTTTCTTTCCTTTAATAATCAGCACAAACTTTCCGGACAAGCCAATATATATATTCTTTTACTTGTTTTGGTCGTTTGACTGCAGTCATGCTAGAGCACCACCTTGAAGGAGTTTTAGCTGAACTAATCAACCACAGGACTTATTTTTTTAAGCCCAGTACTTATTTTATCATTCTCTTTTGCTGAATTGCTAAGTTATGGGGATGTAAACACACCAGCACTGGTTGTCAAGTAGTAATGGGGGAACAAACACAGACACAAAGTCATACACACATAGATATATACATACATATATATATATACATGTATATATAGTCTGTCAACCAGAGTCTATCAACCAAATCCACTCACAAGGCTTTGGTCAGTCCAAGAAGACACTTGCCCTGGTTGCCACGCAGTGAGACTGAACCCTGAACCATGTGAGTGGAGAGCAAGCTTTTTACCATACATATGCATACATACATATATATATTTATATATCTGTGCGTGTGTGTGTGCATGCTAATATTTGTTTGCTTTGAAATGACGTGGAGATTTTTCAGTGAATCTTCTTCAAAAACCTGAATGCAAATCAGAAATCACTCCACCATTATAATGCATAAAGAAATAACGCTAGGACTGAAGTCCTCTGATGTAAAATGGAAAGAAGGCCTGAAAAAAAATGTTGTAGGACTGATAGTCGTAAGGAAATAGACTAGAAATTCAAGTGTGCAAGTAGAGACACCTTGTTAGTTCATGATATAAAAGTCTGCTTTTCTCTCTCCCCCAGTTTGTCTTTAATCTCTCCTTTTCTTCTGTGCACTGTTTTGCTCTCTGCCTTACTTTAATTTCGTCTCTCTCCAGCTCACACAAAATACACACACACACACACACACACACACACACACACACCACACACACACGCACACACCACACTTTCTTACAATTTCACTTAATAACCTATATATTGGAACGCTGTAGTTATTAAACCTCCTCATTTAAAACATTTAAAAATCATATCTCCAAAATGTTCATTTTAAATACCATTGAAAACAGAAAATAATCTTTATTTGTTTCATTTATTGTTTCACATTTAAATTTGTTTAGATTTATAAAATAAAATATTCAGGCATCATGCTCCATGAATTGAAATGCTAGTTTTCACAAGGTTTGTAATGAGCAAAGAAAAAGAAATCTCTCTTCCTTTCCCTTTGTTATTCTCCCTCCCTTCTTCCCTCTCTCCATATATATATATATATATTTCAATAATAATATTTAATTGTCATATTCTCAAATTTACACTTGAAATGCTGCACTGAAGAGGTGAAATAAGTAAGTAAATATAGACCTTACTTTAATCCCGAAACGCGTTTGTGGCTAATCTAAGTCATGTAGATTCGCTATTTTTTCTCTTTGCCCACGTAAAAAAAGTGAGATACTTATGGTAGCAGAAAAAGTATTTTAACTGCTATTTCTAAATTCGGTGATGGTGAAGCAATTAGCTGGCCCCCTGATTATAATTATGCTTATAATTATAGAATATTTGTATATATATATATATATATACATATAACGGGAAGCTTTATGAAAATAGACAAAAGACGAAGGCAGGTTTACGGAAATAAACAAAAGACCAAGGCAGATGGAATACAAACAAACAATTGTATTAGTATGGCGCTCAGGAAATATAAATAAAACAAGTCTTTAATGTTTCGAGCCTACGCTCTTCAACAGAAAGATACACAGAGAAAAAACACAGAAAGAAGGAGAGAAAAAAAATATGCGTGCAGAGGCTAGCAAATCAACATGATATATATATATATATAATTAGGGTTCAGCAAACAAATTTACTTTACCACACACCGAACTTTTAGAAATAGCAGCCAAAGAATTTAGCTATTTCCTCTACTATAAGAAGAGTCTCCCAGACAATGTATACTCAAAAACAATTCACGTAGGCATAGAGGGAAAAATAACGAAAGATCACTCGTACATTGATTACTTGAGAACGCCGTTTCTGGGTTAGTTAGATATAGAGATGCTAGAAATACATACCTATTCCAACATTCCTGTCATCAGCCCAAGATTTCGTTAAATTTAAATTTGAGAGCACTAAAAATCGAACATACCTGTCTGATTTGAGTAACCTCAAACGAACCCCCTCAGACGAAATTATTAATTAGATTATATATATATATATATGAGGTGGTATTATAAAGTTCCTGGACTAATTCTGTTGTGTGCCAACAGATGGCAGTACACAATTGCATGCACAGTTCGAGCTATTAGTGACCTTCATGAGGTGATGTGCTGAGTGATATCACTGTGTTTACTTTGCAAGTTCAGGTTCAGTCCCACTGTGTGGCACCTTGGGCAAGTGTCTTCTACTATAGCCTCAGATTGAGCAAAGCCTTGTTAGTGGATTTGGTAGACGGAAACTGAAAGAAGTCCGTCGTATATATATATATTTATACATACATATATATATATATATATATATATATATATGTATATGTATGTATGTGTATATGTATATGCTTGTGTGTGTGTCCCCAACATCACTTGACAACCGATGCTGGTGTGTTTACATTCCCATAACTTAGCAGTTTGGCAAAAGAGACTGATAGAATAAGCACTAGGCTTACAAAGAATAAGTCCTGGGGTTGATGAAGGCAGTGTTCCAGCATGGCCGCAGTCAAAGTGACTGAAACAAGTAAAGGAATAAAAGAATGTACATAATTCCTCTTCTCTTAAATATAGAAACATATTCCTTTATTCTTTTATTCTTTTATTTGTTTCAGTCAGCTGATTGGGGCCATGCTGGAGCACCACTTTTTAGTTGAGGAAATCAACTACTGGACTTGTTCTTTGTATGCCTGGTGTTTATTCTATCGTTCTCTTATGCCAAACTGTTAAGTTATGGTGATGTAAACACACCAACATCGGTTGTCAAGTGACAGTGGGGCAGAAGAAGTACAAACACAGACACAAACACACACATAAATATATACTTATAAGTATAAATATATATATATATATATATATATATATATATATATACATACATGCAACAGACTTTTTTCAGTTTCCATCTACCAAATCCACTCACAAGGCTTTGGTCAGCCTGAGGCTATAGTATAAGACAGTTGCCCAAATTGCCACACAGCAGGACCATGTGAACTCAGAACCATGTGGTTGGGAAGCAAGCTTCTTACCACACAGCCATGCCTGTGCTTATATATATATAGTCAAATCAAATAAACAAACAATAACAAACAACAAAAGGACATGTACACAGAATGTAGGTATTAGTTTGATACTCAGTAAAAAGAGAGAGTTTTTGACATTACATCATCATAATCATCATCATCATAGTCATCCTACATGGGCTTCTGTCATATACCAGTTCCACCCACAAGGCATTAGTTGAACCAGAGTTCGAGTGGAACACACTTTCACAAGGTACTCTGCAATGAGATAGAACTCAAAACCTCATGGTCACTATGTCAATTACATATCCACACTATCCTCCTTGCACCTATGTATGTATGTGTGTGTATGGCTTCCTGCAAATGGTTTTTCAATCTACCACCACAGGTTATTGTCTATCTTTATAATACCTTTGTCTAGTTTTGAACATTTCTCTTTATTCCCGGAGTAGATGAAGAGACAAGGTACATTGTGTCAAAACGTTGTTTCATGTTTTCATTAGTTTGTAATTTACTAGACTCTCCACAAATATATATTGCTTTTCAAAAGCAAAGTTTTGGACTTAGTGTTGAAAACCATGCTTTAATCAAAGTTAGTTCCAATTGATTCTATGCAGCTTTATCAATGAGCAACAAAAATCTTGTCCTGCAGGAAATTAGTATTTTGAGAATCAATGAACATCTTCAAAGACCATTCTGTAGCTGTCTGAGTTTTTCAAAAAGGTGTGATGGTCAAAGAATGGCTAAAAATCTTGAAAAAGCAATAAAAACATGCATGAGCAGGTATAGCTAAATGGTTAAGAAAATTCATTCTACAAACATGTGGTCTGGATTCAGTGCCACTCGAATCATTATGGTCAACCCATTGCCTCATCCCCATAAGCTTGCCAAAGCATGCTCAATGTCTCTGTAAGAGACTTCCTAAGTTTAACACAAAATTTAACATTGGCTCTTTGTTCCAACTTCCTAACCATGACAAAATCACAGACCACAGCATAAACGTGATCACAAAAACAAATTTCAGAGCTTGTGAAGTAAACACAGCAATGTCATTCAGCACACAACCTCATAAAGGTCACTGCTAGATCTCACTGTGCTTGCAACTGTGTGCTGCCATCTGTTGGCATGTTACAGAACTAGTCCTGGAAATTTTTGATGTCACCATGTATGTATGTATAAAACATGCAACCAGTGTTATGGATGGGGGAAGTTAGGCCACATATTTTGTGGACACATTTTATCAAAAGCCACATTCATGGTTCACCAGCAGAGGTACAATTATAAAATATAATTCTATCTCAGTGCACAATGTTCTTAATAATCAGGGATGGTCTTCCTCAGTGATGAGCAGACAGCCATTATATTCATATATATATATATATTTAAATTATAACTTAGGGTATCTACGAGATACTGCCATGCTGAAAATAGCAGCCAGGATTTAACTCTAAAACCACCTTCAGCTTCAAGGAGAGAAGACAAAAAGGCAAAATAAAACTAGTAAAAAATTACTGGATAATTCCAGATTCCGGATTTCTGGCTTTGCATTTAGAAATGCTTTGCCTCATCAGTGAAATATACGCAGAGGGAAACATAAATACGTATTTATATACATACAACATGCGAATACTTATACGAATGTATACATACATATATACATATGCACGTATGCAACACGACCAGTTTAAAATGCTCGCTTCTTAATTCCATGTGCGATATGGTTAAAACATCATCGCAGTAAATACAATGACGAAATAAATTTAAACTTATATAAGTAAGGATTAGATCGTTAATTTAAATTAAATAATTATCTTATCAAGTGGCCAGCATGGAAATGAAAACCTTCAAAGGTAATAATTATTATTAAAATGATAATGGCGGTATCTCATGGATACCCTAAGTTATAACTTTAATAATAATTATTACCTTTGAAGGTTTATATATATATATATATATATATGTGACCACGTGTGTACCATTGGCGATTTTTTTTCCTCCATCTTCCTTCCTTGGATCTTTCCTTTTCCTATGTTTCTGACGAAGAGTTCCGCTCGAAGCATTAAATCCTCCTTGTTTCTTTCCTTTCCTGAGCATCCAATATCACTATACTTGTTCCACGTCCTCACGTTGTTGTGTTTTCTCTTTGCATTTTCATGTTTGGATTAACTTTACATATATATATTACGGGCTTATTTCAGTTTCTGTCTATCAAATCCGCTCACAAGGCATTTATCAGCCCAAGACTATAGTAAAAGACACTTGCCCAAGGTGCATATATGGGTTTTTTTTATACCTAAGAGAATGAAGCTCTTTTTAAATTATATGAGCAGGTAGAAACATAGACATCTGCCTGTTCTCTTCCACATATTTGCATCTGGGCACATGTGCATATGTTTAAGTGTGTGTATATATACATCATCATCATCATCATCGTCGTTTAACGTCCGTTCTCCATGCTAGCATGGGTTGGACGGTTCGACCGGGGTTCTGGGAAGCCAGAAGGCTGCACCAGGCTCCAGTCTAATTTGGCAATGTTTCTACAGCTGGATACCCTTCCTAACGCCAACCACTCCGTGAGTGTAGTGGGTGTTTTTTACGTGCCACCTGCACAGGTGCCAGGCGGGGCTGGCAACGGCCACGGTCAGATTGGTGTATTTTATGTGCCACCGGCACGGAAGCCAGACGGGCGGTGCTGGCATCGGCCACGAGTTGGATAGTGCTTTTTACGTACCACCAGACCAGGGATCCTGGCTGGTTCAATTCGATTTCGATTTCACTTGCCCCAACATGTCTTATATACCTATATATGTATATATACATATATATGTATATATATATGTGTGTGTGTGTGTGTGCAGGTTTTTATGCTTTTTTAATTTTATTTTATATTGTAAATTAATCTCTTATTGTAAGCACAAATACACCTATCTATCTATCTATCTATCTATCTATCTATCTATCTATCTATCTATCTATCTGTCTGTCTAGCTATCTGTCTATCTATATATATATATATATATATATATATATATGTGTGTGTGTGCATATGTTTGTGTATATACATAAATATATAAAAATGAATAGAAAATGGAGATATATATAACACTTAGCAATTCAAAAATTAGGATTTAAAATTTATTAGCATAATAGTATATTGAATTATATTCTTATAATAATATAATGTAATAAGTAATAAATATTAAATATTATTATTAGAATAGAATGTAATATACTATTATGCTAATAAATTTTAGATTTTAATTTTTGAATTGCCAATTATTATATATAGTTCCATTTTCTATTCATTTTTATAAATTAATAAGTGTTTTTTTCTCTGCAAAATTGAGTATTTTACTGTGGAAGTAGTGAAAGATTGGATGTTTTCCATCCCTATTATCCTTGTAGTAAGCAGCTTGCTTACCAGCCACAGAGTTCTGGGTTCAATCCCACTGCGTGGCACCTTGGGGGAAGTCTTCTGCTATAGCTTTGAGCCAACCAAAGCCTTGTGAGTGGATTTGGTAGACAGAAACAGAAAGAAGCCCATCGTATATATATATATATATATACATGCATATGTTTGTGTGACTGTTTTTGAACCACCACCATCGCTTGACAACTGTTGTTGGTCTGTAACTCAGCAGTTCAGCAAAAGTAACTGATAAATAAGTACAAAGAATAAGTTCTGGGGTCAATTTCTTCCAGCATGGCCGCAGTCAAATGACTGAAACAAATAAAAGAGTAAAAGAGTATATATACATATCTATCTATCTATCTATCTATCTATCTATCTATCTATCTATCTATCTATCTATCTATCTATCTATCTATCTATCTATCTATCCATCCATCCATCCATCCATCCAAGCATCCATGCATCCATCCATCTATCTACGTGATCCCTTTTGATCATCCCCCCCCCCCACCGCCCGATCCCTTTTGATAGGAATTTTACTTTTTTTCTTATTTTTTCCCCTTTTTTTCATTTTCGAAAAGAAAAGCTCTACATTTGTATTTGTCCCCTCTGTGTTCAGCCCTGTGTGGCCAATAAAGAAAGTTATCTATCTATGTCGTCTGCTAGCCTTGTCTGGCACCTGTATCGGTGGCACATAAAAACACCATCCGAGCGTGGCCGTTCGCCAGCTTCGTCTGGCACCTGTGTCGGTGGCACATAAAAACACCATCCGAGCATGGCCGTTCACCAGCCTCGTCTGGCACCTGTGTCGGTGGCACATAAAAACACCATCTGAGCGTGGCCGTTCGCCAGCCTCGTCTGGCACCTGTGTCGGTGGCACATAAAAACACCATCCGAGCATGGCCGTTCGCCAGCCTCGTCTGGCACCTGTGTTGGTGGCACATAAAATCACCCACTACACTCTCGGAGTGGTTGGCGTTAGGAAGGGCATCCAGCTGTAGAAACACTGCCAGATCTGACTGGCCTGATGCAGCCTTCGGGCTCCCCAGACCCCAGTTGAACCGTCCAACCCATGCTAGCATGGAAAGCGGACGTTAAATGATGATGATGATGATGATGATACAACATGCATACATACGTACATATGTATGTTTGCGCGTATGAATTACATACAGGTGCACTTTCACTGGTTTTGCCTTACATCTCCTCCCATATTTATTTACTCCTACTACTATATACATGTTTGTGCTTATAAATGCACCCAACCTGCATATGTTCTGAAATACATCTGTATATGAGGTTTATATCTACACTAGTAGTATCGCCCGGCGTTGCTCGGGTTTGTAAGGGAAATAACTATAAAGCATTTTTAGAGAGTTATAGCCAAAAAATAGCAAAAAAATGGAAAAAAAATTATGGTAAATTTATTTTTGAGAGTTAAAAAGGTGGAGTTGCATCCCCTAGACAGTCTGTGGTTTGTGTTTCTGATTCTCGACCCCATGTCGAATTTATCGATTTTTTTCAGAACTGGGGGAACTTTTCAAAATTTTCGCTGCGTTAGTTTTGAATTATGACATTGGGCTATGTGTGTGTCAAGTTTCATCAGAATCGGTTGAAAGCCGTGGTCAGGGTGAGGGTACAACCTAACAGACACACAGAAACACACACAGACAAACTGCCGTTTATATAAAGAGAGATGCCCCGTCTCACACTTATTACCTATGTCAAATTAAATCATGGTTTTAAATATAATCACCTTATTTATATATCATTATTTGTCACTTTTTTTTATAAGACATAATTATTAAAATTCATCATCAACATACTCAGTAACTGCAATAGAAACAGCATTAAATTAAAATTGTCATCCATGGATCATACTAAATGTATATCCTCTATTGAAAGTCATCATACTGTGTTTTGTGTCTGAGACAAAATCTCTACACAGATGTGTCTGAAAATCACAATATATATATTTGAGTTAGGTGAACATCATCACAGCAGTGGCATGCAAGAACAACAGATGCATTTCACTCCAGTTAGTGCTTGTCAATAGCATACACCCATTTGTCTCATACTAAGATGCCTCTTCTGTGTAAACAATATATTCATTGGAATCGTGTAAAGCTTGCCAGGCTGTAAATGATCTCAATGAACACATCTTGAGCTACACTCTAGTCTCCCTTATACTCACCTTCTAGTACTTTGAGAGTATGCCCTCATACATTCACACCATCATCTTCATTTCTCTTTCCAGGTTCTACCACTTATCCTCATGTGATGTAGGATAACCATGTATCTCCTCAGCAGCAAGTTTCTCTTCTTTTACATACTTTTTTTCTCTCTCTTTTACTCTTTTACTTGTTTCAGTCATTTGACAGTGGCCATGCTGGAGCACTGCCTTTAGTCGAGCAAATCGACTCCAGGACTTATTCATTGCAAGCCTAGTACTTATTCTATTGGTCTCTTTTGCCAAACAGCTAAGTGATGGGGACATAAACACACCAGCATCGGTTGTCAAGCGATGTTGGTGCGGGGACAGGCACAGACACACAAACATACACACACACATATACATACATATACATACATACATATATATATATATTATATATATATATATATATATATATATATATATATATATACATATATATACATATATATACGACAGGCTTCTTTCAGTTTCTGTCTACCAAATCCACTCACAAGGCTTTGGTCGACTCGAGGCTATAGTAGAAGACACTTGCCCAAGGTGCCATGCAGTGGAACTGAACCCGGAGCCATGTGGTTGGTAAGCAAGCTACTTACCACACAGCCACTCCCACGACTTTATTTTAATACTTTATTTTTGTCAACATCTAGCATAAAGTAAACCCCATCTCTGCCACATTCCACCACTCCATCAAGTGGGATTTATCTTTGTCTTCAAAGTTACTTGATGACCTCACAAGTGTTGGTGCCATGACAAAGCTCACAGTACATTCTGTAAAATGTTTGGCATTAGGAAGGACACCCAGTCATAGGAACCTTACCAAAGCAGACATTAGTCTGTTGAATCCTGTTGAACAGTTCAACCCATACCAGCATGGAAGGCAGATTACGAGGATGATGCATGTGTGTATGTGTATGTGTATGCACGTACACACACACAGATATATATATATAGAAAGAGAGAGATGTACCTACAAAGCCACACATAAATATGCATAAGTAAGTATGCATATATATGTATGTGTATGTATACACTGTATACACACAAACACACACACATTGAGATCTGTCTTTTAAAAGTTTGGAAATGTGAGTGGTATTACTTTTCCTCATCTGGTAACAAATCACCAGAAGACTATACATGTCAAATATAAGGTCGATTGATCAATATTTAGGGGCCCACAGGGGCTCAAAATATTGATCAATCAATCAATCAATGGAGGCCAAATTTTACCATCTTTTTTTCATCTTCTTGGAGCAATAACTATATATTTTTTCTTTTAGCTGATTTTCATTCTGTCAGTAACTCTTTGCACAGAAAGAAAACACAATCTTATTGATTAAGGATATTTTTTATATAGTATCAGATGGTTATAAAGTTTGATTTAAAAATATAATCTTGAAAATTCTCGTGAATATGAATTTTACATAGCTGAATATTTGATTTATTCAACATCTTTTATGATATAATGATATTATTAGTAGCAGTCATTATAATATTCTTGTTTATCAGGTATATACGCTTTACTTTTTTACTCTTTTACTTGTTTCAGTCATTTGACTGCAGCCATGCTGGAGCACCACCTTTTAGTCGAGCAAATTGACTCCAGGACTTATTCTTTGTAAGCCTAGTACTTAATCTATCGGCATCTTTTGCTGAAATGCTAAGTCACGGGGACGTAAACACACCAGCATCGCTTGTCAAACGATGTTGGGGGGACAAACACATACAAACACACACACACACACACACACACACATACACACATACACACACACACGCATGTATATACATATACATATATTCGACGGGCTTCTTTCAGTTTCTGTTTACCAAATCCACTCACAAGGCTTTGGTTGGCCTGTGGCTATAGCAGAAGACATTTGCCCGAGGTGCCATGCAGTGGGACTGAACCTGGAACCATGTGGTTGGTAAGCAAGCTACTTACCACACAGCCACTCCTGATAACAGTTAAATTAGAATTAGGTTAGCTTGAAATTTGTTACCTTAAAATTTGCAATTCCTGTATTTAAGTAAAAAAAAAAAAAATGATTCAGCAGAGAAAATTGATGGAAAGCTTTATAATAGATATAACCTATATGCCAGGTAGATGTGGCTGTGTGAAACTTGCTTCCCAACTGCATGGTTCCATGTTCAGTTCCACTGTGTGACACCCTGAGCATGTGTCTTCTACTTGGGCTGACCAAAGCCTTGTGAATGGATTTGGTAGAGGGAAACTAAAAGAAGCCTGTCATATATATAAATATGTGTGTGTGTGTGTGTGTATATAGATATAATATATTGTAGGTATATATACATACATATATATATATATATATATATATATAATAATAAATATTAGGGAATGAATCCAAAATTACAGGGAAAGATCAGATTTAGGGTTAAATCCAATTTTATAGTAAAATATTATATAATATAATTCGAGACAAAACCACTATTTTAAAACCAAACAAGGAAAGACTTAATCAATACATAAAATTTTAATATAAATTAAATAAACCGCCACTACAAATGTTTCATGTCTGCTCCGACAATCTTCAGGTGGATTTTCGATCTTCTAATCAGTATCAAATTTGATACTGATTAGAAGATCGAAAATCCACCTGAAGATTGTCGGAGCAGACATGAAACATTTGTAGTGGCGGTTTATTTAATTTATATTAAAATTTTATGTATTGATTAAGTCTTTCCTTGTTTGGTTTTAAAATAGTGGTTTTGTCTCGAATTATATTATATATATATATATATATATGTCTATATATATATATATATATATATATATATATATATATATATATATCTGTGTGTGTGTTTATCCTCTACCATTGCTTGACAGCTGTTGTTAGTATGTTTATGTCCCTGTAACAAAGCAGTTCAGCAAAAAGAGACCTATAGAATAAATACCAGGCTTATAAAGAAAGCAAATACCAGGGTCAATACATTTGACTAAAAATACTTAAAGGCAGTGCCCTAGCATGACCACAGCCTAATGACTGAAACAAGTAAAAAAAAAAAAGATAAAAGAACCTGCAGAGCTGGTAAGCTGAAGGACTGCACCAGACTCCAGTCTGATTTGGCATGGTTTTCTACAGCTGGATGCCCTTCCTAATGCCAACCACTCTATTTACATAATGGGTGCTTTTACGTACCATTATCAACTTGATAGGTCTTCTTCTCAAGCATGACATAATGCCAACGGTCTCAGTCATTGCCTTCGTGAGGCCTAATGCTTAAAAGGAATTTGGCTACTTTGACTCCGTGAAGCCAAACACTTGAAAGGAACATGGCCACTTTGCCTACATGAGGCTCAATGCCTGAAAAGAACTTGGCTTCTTTGCCTCCGTGAAGCCCAACGCTTGAAAGGAACTTGGGCACTTCTGTGAGACCCAATGTTCCAATGGTGCTCTTTATGTGTCACTGGCATGATACCAACATCAGCCACGACTATGATTTCACTTGACTTGACAGGTCCTCTCAAGCATAGGATGTCACCAAAAGTCTCAATCACTAGTTATTGCCTCTGTGAGGCTCAAATTTCGAAAATCATGCTTCATCACCTCATTGCACGTCTTCCTGGGTCTACTTTTACCACAGGTTCCCTCCACAGTTAGAGATCGGCACTTTTTTACACAGTTGTCCTCATCCATATGCATCACATGACCACACCAGTACTGTCATTTCTCTTGCACACCACATCTGATGCCTCATGCCTAACTTTTCCCTCAAGATGTTTACACTCTGTCGAACATGCACACTGACATTGCACATCCAAAACAACATACTGGTTTCATTTCTTTCAAGCCTATGCATGTCCTCGGCTGTCACAGTCCATGTTTCACTCCCATGTAGCATCACTGTTCAGACACAGACATCATACAATCTGCCTTTCACTCTGACAGAGAGGCCCTTTGTTGCTTTTGTTGCTATGTTTTAAAGAAGATTAAAGAATATCGGGATGCAGCAAGCATCCAAACTCAAGATTTAAGACAAATTGGCCTTGAAAGAAAGTTAAATAATTGAGGAATGTGGAAGACCAGATTACTAGGGAAAAAAAGTTTATTTTTAATGGGCTTTGGACAAATTTTAAAGAAAAGCTTGGCAACTTATTCCATATGATGCAGTCAAACAAATGAGCAAAAATATAACATCTTTTTCAACACATGGTTTCACATCAGGAATTTTGCAAAACAAATTCATAAGCAATACTAAGGATAATTATGCAAAAATTGTATGATCCAGAAATTTTAGAACAGTTTTAGAGAATACAAAGAAGATGTGTTTATTTGGATTGGTTGATTCAATAAGTTTAGAAAACATAAATTGGCCCTAGAAGAAAATTAAAGCTCACGAGGTAGTGCTGAAAAGTTCCTGGCTTTAAGTGTATTGCAAAAGGCCGTGGTGGGGGGACAACCTTCTGTTTTCTTTTACAGGGTTTAGAAATACTGAAGGACCACTGCAATAAGTGTGTAAATCTGAGAAGGGGAATATATTGAATAAAATCATAATTAACTGATCTTCCTGGATTTTCTTTTACCTAAAACCAGGAATTTTTCAGCACCCACCTTTTATAATTTCTGAATGAGGTTGACTAAATTGTTTGAAGAAAAGGCTTATTTTCAATCGTCTTTGGACAAATTTTAAAGAAAATCTTCGTAACTTATTTGACAAAGCTGAATATGATATAGTCAAACAAGTAAGCAAAAACAAAACTAAGGATGATTGTGCAAAAATTGAGTGATCTAGAAATTTTAGAAGAGTTTTAGTGGAAGCAATGAGAATGTATTTAATTGAAATGGTTGAGAATTAATATTCATTAAATTTAGAAAACAAAAAAATTTTTCTAAATATTCTAAAAACTTTTAAATATGAAAAAGATTTTTTGATAATTCAACTTTAACAAAACTTTAACAAGAATTTCTCCAGCTTCTCAACCCACATCTAGTGTTTGAGATGATGGTAATTTAGTTAAATCTTATGACAAAACTAAAGTGCCCCGACCACCACCACCACCACCACCAAAAAAGAAAAGAAGGAAATATATACAACAAGCTTAGTCTTCTTGATGTGAGACTGGTTAAATATTTTATTAATGGAGAGAACAACTTCAGCAACATCCTATGCAGCAGGTTCGGGAGAAAATCCTGATGATGATGATGATAGTGGTGATTATGATGATGATGAGGAGAATAATTATAGTGGTAGAGATGATGATGATGATCATGATCATGATGATGGTGGTGGTGGTGGTGGTGGTAGTGGTGATGATGATGTCAACAACAGTGATGATGAAGACGATGGTGATGATGACAACAATGATGACGATGACTGTGGCAATGATAACAATGACAATACCAGGGCTGATGAAAACGAGACGATGACAATGATAATGTGGATGAAGGACGCTGCGATGATGAGATGGATGCTTATAACGTCATTGACACTGATGACTATGATAGCAAGAACAACAACCACAACAATGATGATTACAAGGGCAATGACAATAACATTGATGATGACAGTGATAGCAGCAGCAACAGCAGTGGCAGTAGTAGTGGTGGTGGTGGTGGTAGAGGAGGAGGAGGAAGAGCTGGTGGTAGTGGTGGTGGTGGTGGTGATGGTGGTAGCGGTGGTGGTGGTGGTGGTGGTGGTAGTAGTAGTAGTAGTAGTAGTAGTAGTAGTAGTAGTGGTGGTGTTGGTGGTAGTGGTAATAGTAGTAGTGGTGGTGGTGGTGGTGGGGTTGACAATGATAACAGTGATGACGATGATATATATTTTAATAAATTCATATATTTAAACTGTCTCCCAATAAAACATCACCATCTGGCTCAACACTTCTTCATGTATTGAGGCCAAGTCTCTGCTATTTCATGATCTTTCAGTATCTTGATACACCCAATGCCTTCTGCAACAAACCAGAAACTGTGGTTCTTATTCTCTTGTTACCTCCACGAGTCTCTAAAGCATCAAATAAAATCATTGGCATTGTTCTTCCTCTTCTCACTAAACCATATATTAATATATATATTGGCTTCAAATTTTGGCACAAGGCCAAACAGATCTTAGGCAATGGGATAAGTTGATTACATCAACCCCAGTGCTCACTTTTATTTTTCAAGGCCTGGTACTTGTTCTGTCATGGTCTTTGCTGAACTGGTGAGTTCTGTGGATGTAAACACACCAACACTGATTGTCATGTGGTGGTGGGGGGACAAACACTGACACAAAGGCACACACACATACACGTGTACACACACACACATACACACACATACATACATATATATATATATATATATGAATAACAGAATGGCTTCCGTGTCGGTGGCACGTAAAAAGCACCATCCGAATCGTGGCCGAAACCAGTGCCGCCTCGACTGGCTTCCGTGCAGCTGGCACGTAAAATGCACCAATCCAACCATGGCCGATGCCAGCCTCGCCTGGCACCAGTGCAGGTGGCACGTAAAAAGC
>NC_043014.1:32394599-32427099 GCF_006345805.1 Octopus sinensis
TTTTTCGTTATTTGTCTATTTAATATTTATGTGTTTATGCATATAATTCTAGCTCCCTGCTTTCCTATTTAATCAACAGACAAACAGTAAGCTAGACATTCAGACAGACAGGCAGGCAGGCAGACATGCAAGCAGGTAGGTATGTAAGTTGGTAGGTAGGTAAGTAAGTAGGTAGGTAAGTAGGTAGGTAGGTAGGTAGGTAAGTAGGTAGGCAAGCAGATAGACAGACAGACAAACATCATCATCGTCATCATCATAGTTGTCAACATTATTCTCATTTTAGCATTTGTCTTTGAATTATGGCTGGGTTGAATGGGTCTGCAAACACTCATTAGCTATTCTTTTTATTGAGTCATCTCCTCTGTGAGGCTCTACAAGCTGAGACTTAATGATATCACTTCTTCCTGTGTCTAACTTTGTGTTTCGCTTCTATGTTCCTTCCACTCAAAGCAGCACCATGCAGTATTTCACCGCACCTTCAGTATATATTAATATCACATTTCCATACCAATGCAAGTGGAGGTGTGTGGTTTAGTGGTTAGGGTGTTGTACTCATGATTGTAAGATTGTGGTTTCAATTCCTGGAATGTGCAATGCCTTGTGTTCTTAAGCAAAACACTTCATTTCACGTTACTTCAGACCACTCAGCTGGTAAAAATGAGTAATCTTGCAATGGACTGGCACACCATCCAGGTGGAGATTTGTATACCATAAAAACTGGGAAACCAGTCTTTATGAGTTGGTATGATTCAAAAAGGTAACTTTATCTTTACCTTTTTTTATACCGATGCAAGTTCTCTTTTCTGGATGTCATCATCATCATCATCATCGTTTAACGTCCACTTTCCATAAACGTCTGCTTTCTATGTTAACGTCCGCTTTCCATGGTTGTCGATACCTTTAATGACCAGTCATTCCATCAGTTTAGCTAAGCCTACACTCATATGTGAGTGAACATTACATGCCTTTGATCCTAAGTTTGCTTAATTAGATGAGCCTTGCTGAAACATGATAATGATTAAAGAAAGTTGTTTCGTTTAGCCCCCAAGTGAGCCCTGATCAGACTTATGGCCAAGGAAGGATATTTTGTTTAACCCCAATTGAGTTTTGGTCAAACAGACCTGTGATCAAAAACATTCCAGATAGATCTCTTTTTGAGCCAATGCAGAGTCCTCTATGAGGTCCAGCTTGCAAGAGATAACTGTTAAATCTTCCTCAAATCTCACTCTACCATTTTAAAGTCCTTTGTTACCAACAGAAGAACAGTTCTGTAAAGTTTTTTTTTTTTTTCACTCCTTTACTCTAGCTATTTTGCTTTTCTTGCATACACTTCAAGCACTAGTTGCTGTTGTATAACCCCATATTAGCCCTGACAGAGCAATCCAGTAGTACACATGTTAGCAAAATGACTAGGTACAATCCACAGAACCATAGCCTTCACTCAGTGCCAGATTTAGGCTTGGTGAGGACCCCTAAGCTATATAAAGCTTTTATCCCACCACCTGTTAATACATTACACTAGAAGGCCTCACAAAAACATATATGCCCTTTAACTATTTCTAAGGCCCCCATTGATTGCAAGACTCTAATCTGAGTTTCTTCAAGTTTTTAACTATATCTGGAATTGCTTTCACTGAGCTGAGAACCATATTACACATATAATTAAGTGGTAAGGAAGTGTATGATGTACTGTGATAATCTGAATGTGTATGATTGTCTGTTCATATTCAAGCTCTGTGCAACAAAATTTTAATTTTTTCATCTTTGATCAGTAAATGTTATTTCTTATTTGCTTCTATCTAGAAATCAAACGGAGTTACTACTATACCCTTCAAACTTTGTTTTTGTGACCTGGATATCAATGTTTTGAAACTAACCTATTTTCCATAACATTTCAGATAGATTCAGTACTGAGTTGCTGAAACAGAAATATTGTTATAGTAAATATTTTACTTGTGGAGGCACAAGTAAAACTTAACATGCAATCATATGATCCCATATGATTGACCATATTATCGAGTCAACAACTTTGCTGCTTCAAATGAAAGCATGCCATAAAATATCTTCCTTTGGCACACATACGCACACACACACACACACACACTCTAGGTAAGACTTCTGAATGACTTACGTTATTTCTTGCTGTGTGCATGTGCAAAATTGCAAATCCAATTGAAATCACCTTTTTCTATTCTGTAATTTGTGCTTGTGATGAGCATATTTAAAAACCTGATCTTTGATATAAACTTAAAAGGAAGTTTTCCCAGAAATCCTGTCCTTTGCTTGTTGTTTCTAGCATGTCCAAGGCAATATTTGTGCTCCCGCCCATATTGCTTTCCTAAATTTCTTCTAATTCCTTTGTTTTCAATACAGAAGATTAGGATTTCACCCAAAAAACACATCCTTGATATTTTAATTTTCTCCTTCCCCACCCCAGTTTCTTCATTTTTATTTTTTCCAAATTTTTTTCGTGGTAATCCACACAGAAAAACAGAGTACAAATCTTAAACAATTTTCTTCTTCCTTTTTTTCTTAAAGAAACACTAAAATCTCCTTTCCAAACATCCACCCATCACTTCACCACTTTCAAAAAGCTACAAACTCCCAATGTTTCACTTTAAGCTTTTTGGAAAGTGGGGAAGTTTCTTCAGAAATAATGTCATTTACCTGTTGTTTCTAGCATGTCGGGTTTTCTGGTGGTGGCCTGGTATTTTTTATGTTTGCTGTTTCAGTACAATTCTACACATGCATGAGATATCAGATGAAAGTGAAACATAGGGAGGTTTTAGCTTTTTAAAAGCAGGTAGGTGATGGGTATGCGAGGTGGAGGAAGAGGCATTGAGTGTTTTTTCAAGAAAAATTAAACTTTACAAAAAAACATATTTCCCAGATTTGTAATTTTTATATTTTTCTATGTGGATAAAAAAAATTTTTTTTTAAAGTTATATATTAAGAAATTATTGTGGGGACAGAGGTAGAAATTAAAATTTTGCAAATGTGATTTCTGGGCAAAATCGTATTAACCCCCTTTTATATGATGAAACAATACATAGTTTGTAATCCTTCTTAAGAACAGGAAGCACTTTCATGCAAACCCATGCAAATTGTATCGCCCCCACCTTTTACTTTTAAACAAACAATAACTTCCATTATGCCATTAACTATATACCAGTGGTGCCGATTCTGCCCATAAGAAAGGAGCAAATAATACAATGTGGCTGTAGGTCATAACATCCAGGCAACGCCAGGATGCATTGCTAGTTCATATGTATAATATTTGTGTGTCTGTGCTTGTCCCCCACCACCATCACTTGACAACTGATGTTGGTGTGTTTACATCCACATAACTTAGCAGTTCAGTAAAAGAGACTGATAGAATTAATTAGTACTAGGCTTACAAAAAATAAGTTCTGGGGTTGATTTGTTCGACTAATGGTGGTGCTCCAGCATGGCTGCAATTAAATGACTGAAACAAGTAAAAAAATAAGAGAATATATATGTATGTATGTGTATGTGTGTGTGTGTGTGTGTGTGCGTGCATGCGTGTGCAACACGTTTCTGTGCTATCAATTTCTTCTCATGAGGTATATTGTTCTCATTTTCAGATTAGAAAACATTTGCGGAAGAAGCCACACATAATGGGAGTGAACCTGAAATCTCATAGCTGCCAAATGAACATGTTAACCACCATACCAGCCAAGCATGTACACTTACATTATATTTACTCACCCACCACCAAAACCACCACCAATACCACCACCACCACCACCACCACCACCACTGTCCCTTTCTTCTCTGCTATTTTCTAAAGGACACTGGTTTATTTATAGTGTGACATGGTAGTATTGTAAATAATGAGTATCTGAGATAAATCTGGACGGAATGGTGTTGATGCCAGAGTTTCTCAGTCTTTTGGTCCCTCAATAATTTCCATTCCACATTACCTGTCATTACAGCACACCTTTTCATCAATCATGTCTTACCTTCATCGTATTTTAGTCTTCATTTAGCCTTTCTCTTTCTATCTCTCTTCCTCTGTCTTTTCTCACTAACTTTCTCTCTCTCTTTCTCTCTCTCTCTCTCTCTGTCCTTCTCTCTATCTCTATCTCTCTCACTCATTCACTCAATCACTCTTTCTGTCTCCTTCTTTTTCTCTCTCAAGCTTTAGCATTCTTAAGTTTCTTTCTCAGGGTTCCCTCTGACTCAATCTCCTTTCCTTCTCTAAATCTTTCTTTTGTCTCTCTCCTCTTTCACCACCACTCTTTCTCCCTCCCTTCCTCTCTCTATTTCTCTCACACTCTCTCTCATTCTATCCATCTATATCTTTCTTTCTCTCTTTCTTCCTCCATTACAGCCTTCAAATCACTGAATAAATATATCATCCTTTAGCAATTTTGCTACATTATTATTACCACCACCACCACTGCTGCTGCCTCCACCACCACCACCACTACTATGACTACCACCATTACCATCACCACCACCACCACCATCACCACCACCACCACCACCACTACTACTACTACTGCTGCTGCTGCTGCTGCTACTACTACTACTACTACTACTACTACCACTACTACTACCACTACTACTACCACTACTACTACCACTACTACTACCACTACTACTGCTGATACTACTACTACTACCACCACCACTACTACTACCACAACTACTACTACTATTAGCTAGGTTACACTACTGCTGTTTTAAGATGTTATTATGGAGGTGTGCTCTTCTATATGAAGCATAGATGGTAAAGTTGATAGGTGTTCCGAAGACCCAGCCAACCATGAAGTCAAAGCTTCATAACGGTATCACTAATACATGCAGTAATACAGATTTGATAGAGAACTAAACTTCCCGCCCAGCCATGAGGACAGATATTTTATATCTTGTCACCAATACACGAAACATAGATGGTAAAGTCGATAGGGCACTAGACACCCACCTAGTCGTGATGACAAAGTTTTAAATACTATTACTTGAGTATCCAACAGATGGTAACCCGGTTATAGAGTAAGAGGCACTCACTCACCCAGCCATAAGGTTAGAAGGTTGTATCTTATCGCCAGTGTTTCATAGTAACTGTGATAAAATCTCTAAACATTTTAACAATTAACCCTTTTGATACCAACCTGCTTAAAACTACCCCTGATTGTACAATACAAATTCAGTTTTAACCCTTTAGCATTTAAACTGGCTACATCTGGCTGAAATATTCGACCTGTTTTAGGTTTAAACTGGCCAGCTCCAGCCTTTCATACCTGCTCCACAATATCATCCTGAAAATAAACAGTCACATTATTGAAGTCACAAAAGTGTGAGATGATGCATTATTCATTCTAAATAGTGAAATTCCTCTGAGGCCGACTTTGCCTTTCATCCTTTCGGGGTCAATTAATTAAGTACCAGTTGTGCACAGGGACCGATCTAATTGACTGACCTCCCCCACTTCCACAAAAATGCTGGGCCTTGTGCCTAGACTAGAAAAGAATTCTAAATAGTGAGTGGCTGTGTGGTAAGTAGCTTGCTTACCAACCACATGCTTCCGGGTTCAGTCCCACCCCGTGGCACCTTGGGCAAGTGTCTTCTACTATAGCCTCGGGCCGACCAAAGTCTTGTGAGTGGATTTGGTAGACAGAAACTGAAAGAAGCTCGTTGTATATATGTATATGTATAAATATGGGTGTATGTGCTTGTGTGTCTGTGTTTTTCCCTCCAACATCGCTTGACAACCAATGCTAGTGTGTTTACGTCTCTGTAAGTTAGCGGTTCGGCAAAAGAGACTGATAGAATAAGTACTAGTCTTCCAAAGAATAAGTCCTAGGCTTTGGTCGACCCGAGCTATAGTAGAAGGCACAAGTAAAAGAGTAAAAGAGTGAAGGTGCATGGCCTTGTGGTTAGGCTGTTGCACTCATAATCACTAGATCATAGTTTCAATTCCCTGACTGGGCACAGCGTTGTGTTTTTAAGCAAAAACACTTCATTCCATATTGCTCCAGTTTCTCTTCAATGAGTGGGGAATGTTGGCCTGTGGGGTGGCATCATTGAAGGTTAAAACAACACAAAAGTGCATTGTGACCAGCGATGTGTAATGGCATCTGATAGCCTGGTCAGTTATGTGATCATGTGAATTCTAAATAATCTGAAATAATTAGCTTTACATTTGACAGACTAATATGAATACTAAATGGTTAAGGTGATCTAAATTAAAACCTTCCTTTAAATTTCATGTTAATTTATGCTCCAAACATCAGCTTAATAATGACAAAGTTATCTTAATAAATTCTTGATAATTTCCCAAATTACCTGAAGCAAATGCAGTGTATTTTAATAAAAATATGTTAATGAAAAAGGTTAAATCAGTTATAGCAGGCCCAGGTATTCTTCCTGTTTTATGTTCAGACTGGCCAGATCCGGCCTCTCACACCTACCTTACAGTGTTATTCTGAAAATAAACAACCATTTTATCGCTATTTCAAAGCTATATGATGATGCCTGGTTAATTTAAAAGAATGAGAATAGATAAGCAGTGCATTTGACAAAGTAATCTGAATGCTAAAGGAATAAATCTGGAAGAAAATAGATTGGCATAGGAGTGGCTGTGTGGTAAGTAGCTTGCTTACAAACCACATGGTTCTGGGTTCAGTCCCACTGCATGGCACCTTGGGTAAGTGTCTTCTACTATAGCCTCGGATCGACCAAAGCCTTGTGAATTGATTTGGTAGGCGGAAACTGAAAGAAGCCCATCGTATATATGTATATATATGTGTCTGTGTCTGTGTGTGTGTGTGTGTGCATGTTTGTGTGTGTGTGCTTCTCCCCCCAACATCGCTTGACAACCGATGCTGTTGTGTTTATGTCACCGTAACTTAGCGGTTTGACAAAAGAGACTGAAAGAATAAGTGCTAGGCTTACAAAGAATAAGTCCTGGGGTCGATTTGCTCGACTAAAGGCGGTGCTCCAGCATGGCCACAGTCAAATCACTGAACAAGTAAAAGAGAGAGATAGACTTCAAATAAAAACAATTTCATGTCCACTAAGTTCACTGTCATCAATTCACTGCAGGATAAGTTCACCATGAAGAATGTTCACTGCAATCCCCAAGCTCACAGTTTGATCTTCATTACTTTCATTTTTCTTTTGCAATAAAATAGATTTTAACTATTAATGTTGAGATGGCTGAGGAGAGGAGAGCACAGCTGTGGTTGGACAGGCGGGACAGGAGGAGGACAACTGCAGCAACACCCCACACGTACCCATCGATGTTCGTGTGCAGCAACTGTACCAAGGACTGCCACTCTAGAATTGGACTGTTCAGTCACAGCAGACGCTGCACATCATCAAAGTAGGCCCCACCCTTGGCGCAACCCATTGTCTATCAAGACAGACGGGGAGAAAGAAGATGATGGATATATTTTCTTGGTAAACTTTCCTTGTGGTGAACTTCCCTTGTGGTGAACTTTCTTCACAGTGAATTGATGGTGGTGAATTCTCCTGTGATGAATTGATGGTGGTGGACTTACCTATAAATTGAACAATTTATGCTATAAATGGTGATAGATTCAAGTTAACTTTGATTGGACAAAGGTAGTCTAGCCAGTGGCAGATATTGGTATCACACATCTGGCACCCATGCCAGTGGCATGTAAAAGCACCCATTACATTGAAGTGGTTGTGTTAAGAAGGGCATCCAGCTGTAGAAACTAGCCTGGTACAGCTCCTCAGCTTATTAGCCCTGATCAAACTGTCCAACCCATGCCAGCATGGACAATGGATACTAAATGATGATGATTTGTTTTATTGCTAGTTGCAAGATCAGTGAATGGGTGTCATTTATTTTCTACACATTGCAAGCTGGACAGAACTAGTGCTTGCCACCACCAAGGATGAGCGCAAAGAGCTCTAAACTGTACAACCTGGTGGTCTTGTGGGTGGAAGATGGTAGGGGTTCACTCCCCTGTTTGCCATATATATCAGGTGCAGATTGCATCGAATTACCAGCTGTAGGAGGCATCTTCCTGGGGTTAAAATAGCAGTAATGTTGGTTCCTATGGAACAGCTATGTTGAAGTGGCAATAAACTCTTTTACTCTTTTACTTGTTTCAGTCATTTGACTGCGGCCATGCTGGAGCACCGCCTTTAGTCGAGCAAATCGACCCCGGGACATTTTCTTTGTAAGCCCAGTGCTTATTCTATCCGTCTCTTTTGCCAAACTGCTAAGTGACGGGGACGTAAACACACCAGCATCGATTGTTGGGGGGACAAACACAGACACACAAACACACACACACACATATACATATATATATATACATATATACGACAGGCTTCTTTCAGTTTCCGTCTACCAAATCCACTCACAGGTTACTTCTCAGTATAGTTACTGCTTTCATTGTTTTTTAGAGATTTTCTGACTTACTGATTTGTTTTATTAAATGGCTTACTCTTTACTCTTTTTACTCTCTTACTTGTTTCAGTCATTTGACTGAGGCTATGCTGGAGCACTGCCTTTAGTCGGTTCATACATATTTCCACAAGTATTATATTAGATTTTCCACTGCAGTATATTGGTTTTTAGGTGCATTTAAAAACATTTTTGATACTTTTAATTTCTATAATTTTAAATATGTTCACTGATACCAACAAATTGACTGAGATTTTTTTTATCATTTCCAATAATTTCTTAAATGACGCAAATTCAGAAAAGACAGAATTAAAGTAAAGGCTTGCCTGTATATTGTCAGAGAATCTCTTCAGAGTTACATAAAAGAATTAAAAGATTAGGATTAAGAAAAAGATTACATCTTGGAAGGCTGAGAATATACTTCCAAGCCCAAGAAACTGATCCCTTGGGAACTTCTCAGCTAAAAAGAAAAGTAAAAAATACTTTTAAAAATTAAAAAATTATAATAAAAGAGAAGAGGAAATTATCCACTGCCCTTTCATTGACCCTAACCTTCTTCATGAGTCATGACCTTTATTTGTTTTCTGACCTTTTTCTCTGCATTGACCTTTCAATTAAATTAGGTTTAGGGATTTGAAGAATTCTTTAGAATGTTCTTTGAATGAAGTTATTAACTTAAAGGGTAATCGAATCTTATCTTGCATACATACACTTACACACATACACATTCACACACATATATGCATTCGTATACATGTACATTTAGTTACACTTATTTACACACATGCACAAGCTTTTCTACATTCACACACATAAAGTAAATTAGAATATGTGTGTGTGCATTTGAGTGTGTGTGTGTGTGTTTGAGTGTGTGTTTGTGTGTGTGTGTGTGTGTGTGTACATATCCTCTTAAATATGCATCTTCCTAAATATAAATCCTTGCACCAATTGAAGCAAAAACTTATCTACACACACACGCACGCGCACACACACACACACACATACAAGATGCACTCATGATTTTTATATGTGTGCATATACAGGTGCTTATACTCACATGAGGTCTCAGTTGCATGTGTTCATACAATGATGTAACACACGTACACAAAGATATGTATAAATATGTGTGCATGCGCATGTGTGTGTATGTGTGTGGGGGGTACGTGTTAAGTAGATGTATGTAAGAGAGAGAGAGAAATTATGTACACATGGCCTTGTGGTTAAGAAGTTCATTTCTCAGTCATATGTATTCAGGTTCAATCCCATCACATAATACCTTAGGAAAATTCATGTTTCTACTTTACATCAAGACACCTATCCTTGTCCCTTTCTACCTTTAATCTCTCAAATGCACAAAGCCAAAGATGGTGTTGGTGGTGGTGATGGTGGTGGTGGTGGTGGTGGTGGTGGTGATGGTGATGGTGGTGGTGGTATTGGTGGTGGTGATGATGATGAAGATGTTTAAGATAAAATTCAAAATAAAATTTTCCCAAGCTTGCTTAGATTGGACGGGGTTAATTGAAGCAGATTGTCTACAGCCAGATGCCCTTCCTGTCACCAGCTCTCATCTTTTTTCTTGAGCAAAGTAATATTTCCCTATGGTTCAACATTTTCATAATAGTTTGGAAATGAAGGACACCTCTTGTATGATGGTGATACTTGTTTACAGCTATCATGCAATGTCAAGATAAGGAGATAGCTACAAACACATGCAAACACACACGTGCATACACACACACATACATGAACATACATACACACACACACACAGATGCATATATATATATATATATATATATATATATATAAACATAACACATGTATACACACACACACAAACACACATGCACACATGCACACAAATACATAACTGTTTCTGTCTCTTTGTCACACTCTAACTGTTCATCATCTAACACAAGATCACTTTCTCCAATGCCCCTCCCCTCTCAAAGATTATTCCTTGTCTTGCAAAGTTACATGGTGACCCTGCCAGTGCTGGAGTCACTTAAAAAGCATCCAGTCCACACTGTAAAGTGGTTGCCATTTCGAAGGGCATCCAGTTGTAAAAATCATGCCAAAACTGACTTTGCCTGTGCCAGTGCCACATAAAAAGCACTCAGCCCATTCTGTGGGGTGGTTGGTGTTAGGAAGGGCATCCAACCATAAAAAGCCATGTCAAAACAGACAGAAGTATGATGCAGGCTTCTACCTGGCCAGCTCCTGTCAAACCTTCCAGTCCATGCCAGCATGGAAGGAGGATATTAAACGATGATGATTATGATGATACACATCAGGCTTCTGTCAGTTTCCATCTAACAAACTAACTCACAAGGCGTTGTTCAGCTCAGGGCTGTAGCAGAAGATGCTTATCTATCACTTACCTTCCTATCAATTTACTTACCAAGACACTTACCCAAAGTGCCATGCAGTAGGACTGAAGTATACACATATACATAAGAACTAACCTAACTTGTAGAGAAGAAAATGGGCATTTCTTGTGTGTGGCACATTAGTTTTGCCAATTTGAAACTCATAGTTGAGACTGACTTCATATTCTTGTATGCAAACTGATTCAGTTCCCTGTCATAGCATAGTACTGTAGTGATGTATATACATATCTACACATGATATATATTGACCAAGCCATTTTTAGGTGCATGATGTTAAAAAATGGAAGTAGATTACTTTTAAGTTCAGCTGTTCCAATGTACACTGACTTTTTCACTAATATTCCAACTTGTCTCCAATATCTAAGTTCCAAGGAGGTTTATACATATTCTTAGTACCTTACATAGTACACTGTATTTCTAACTTAGCAGTTGATATGTATGTTTGAGACATATTTCACAATCATTTTCACAAGGCTACATCTTATAGATAATTGATTAAATACTTGTTTCTTTTTGTTTTCTTTTATCTTTTTTATGATGACTTTGAGTTTGAAGCTAGATTCCTAAGAGATTCTCCTAAACTTACTAGCTAATTTGCTACAAGGTGTTACATTCAAAACATTATACTATCAAACCTATTGTGATCATAACATAACCCAACCATGCCCAACTTCTCTGTTCCAGAAGTTATTAGAGCATAGAAGACATGTTTTATCTGCATCACTTTTTCAAACAGTTTCTTTGCTCTTTTGTGAAGTGTTTGTCATTAGGAAGGGCATCCAGCTGTAGAAACCATACCAAAGCAGACACTGGAGCACGTTGTAGTCCTTGCATCCATTGGATCCTCTTAAACCATCTGACCCATGCCAGCATGGAACACAGACAATAAATGTTGTTGATGATGATGATGATGATGATGATGACGACGACGACGACGTCGACGACGACGATGATGATGATGATGATGATGATGATGATGATGACGACGACGTCGACGACGATGATGATGATGATGATGATATGTACTATTAAATGGTTATGGCAAATAACTGTTCAGAATGTTACCATCAATTTTATGCCATGTATTGCACCTGAGCAATATTGACAACATTTTAAACATACAGACTGGAAGCACATATCTGCTTTAATATTGGAAGTACATAGACTCCAAGTTGGCTCAGTGGTAATAAAAAAAAATGGAATAAAATATAGACATAAAATTCATATCATTTTTCAAGGAGGAAAATAAAGAGTTATTTCCCATGGATTAGTGTTAGTCAGGAGTAAAGCATGTAAGTTGTGTATGTATATATATCATTTCCTGTTTCACTGTACTTCTTTTCAGTGTCACCAAACCAACGTTAGAGCTTATGTACCTCCAGCATAAAAGAAGTTACGAGCTTTTGGCTAGTCTACCAAAAGAGTCAATATTGCATAGATGTAAGGCAGCAAGCTGGCAGAATCATTAGCACACTGGGGAGTTGGCAGAATCATCAGCATGCCGGGCGAAATGCTTAGCGGTATTTCATCTGCTCTTACATTCTGAGTTCAAATTCCGCCGAGGTCGACTTTGCCTTTCATCCTTTTGGGGTCAATAAATTAAGTACCAGTTACGCACTGGGGTCGATGTAATCGACTTAAATCCTTTGTCTGTCCTTGTTTTTCCACTCTTTGTTTAGCCCCTTGTCGATAGTAAAGAAATAGGTATTTCATCTGCTGTTACGTTCTGAGTTCAAATTCCGCTGAGGTCGACTTTGCCTTTCATCTTTTCGGGGTCGATAAATTAAGTACCAGTTACACACTGGGGTCAATGTAATCGACTTAATCCCTTTGTCTGTCCTTGTTTGTCCCTTCTATGTTTGCCCCTTGTAGGCAATAAAAAATATGAAACGTTAGCACACTGGGTAAAATTTCCTCCATCTTTATGTTCTGAGTTCAGATTCCATTGAGATTAACTTGGCCTTACATCCTTTTTGATAAAATAAGTACCAGTTGATGTAATCAACTTAACCCCTGCCCCAAAATTGTTGGCCTTGTGCCAAAATTTGAAACCGATATTGCACAGGTGAAATACTTAGTGCAAAACCAAGTTATATTCTGACCAGTTATATATGAAAACAACATATAAAAATATAGTGTAGCTAGAGTGTGTACTACCCAGGGCAGCCCTTCCATTTGTCACCCCTGGACCTCATAAAAAACACATGTTGCCAACACCAATAGCCTACAACAAGATGAAAAGTGCCACCCGTTTAAAAGTGCTGCCTAGGGTGGACTACCCACCCCCTAACTACTCTAGTGTATAAGGGCTCCATTACTTATACTGAGTGTGCTTTATTCTGATTTGTGAACAGGCATGGCTGTGTGGTAAAAAGCTTGCTTCTCCACCACAAGGTTCTGGGTTCAGTCCTACAGTGTGGCACTTTTGGCAAGTGTCTTCTGCTATAGCTTTAGGCTGACCAAAGCCTTGTGAGTAGATTTGGTAGATAGAAACAGAAAAGAAGTCCATCATATGTGTGTGTTTTTGTCCCCCATGACCACTTGACAACCAGTGTTGGTGTGTTTATGTCCCTCATAACTTAACAGTCCAGCTAAAGAGACCAATAGAATAAGCAGCAAACTTAAGAAATAAGTACTGGAGGTAAATCATTTGACTAAAAATTCTTCGAGACGGTGCCCCAGCATGACTGCAGTTTAATAGCTGAAACAAGTAAAAGATGAAAAACAAGACATGTGTGTGTATGCGTATATGTGTGCCTGTGTGCGTGTATGTGTGTGTGTGTGTGTGTGTGTGTGTGTGTGTTGTGTGTGTGTGTGTGTGTGTGTGTGTGTGTGTGTATACATTCATATATATATCCTTGGCACTTATGTGAATTTTTGCTACCCTGGTGACTATCTATTTATTTCTTGCTTGTTATTTGTACACATTGAAAAGATATACATACATTTATGTATAAATATATATATATATATATATACACACACACACATGGTATGTGTCTGTTTTTGTAATCATGTTCCTATCTATATCCATTTTATATTTACTAGAGTATAACCAGCAAGGTATCAAAATGTATAATTTAATGATTTATTAAATATAAACTGATAAAATATGCACCAAACAAACATATGTACAGTAGTCAATGTAAATGATTAAAAGACTTTGGAAGTGATACCCAGCATAGCTGCATTCCAATTGCTGGATTTAGACAATGAATAAAATTACATGTTTCTGAATTACACCACTGTATCAATAAAAATATTATATCTTTTATATTTTACTTGTGTCAGTCATTAGACCACAGGGATCTTTACCTTTTGACCTACAGATTTAAAAAATAATTTTTTATAACTAAACACTCCCAAACTTCGGACACTGGTAGAATGTGTCATATAAAATACATTTTACTCTTAGCATTTTTGAGAAAAACTTATATTTACGAAGTTATTTCAAGTTAAAGTTCTCATATTTCGGTTAATTTCAACCAATCAATGATGTGTATTCAGCTGAATAAAATTACTGCCTTTGTTTGTCAACAACAACTATTGGCAGTGTATTTTTCATTTGTCACTGTTATTTATGACATTGTTTGTGCATTTGTATTGGTTTTAAGGTTTTAGGGTTAGGGTTGGGGTTAGTGTTTTAGGGTTAGTGTTAGGATTTTAGGGTTAGAGTTAGGGTTTTAGGGTTAGGGTTAGGGTTTTAGGGTTAGGGTTAGGGTTTTAGGGTTAGGGTTGTCATAAATAACAGTGACAAACGAAATATACACCACCAGAAGTTCTTGTTGACAAACAACAGCAGTAATTTTATTCAGCTGAATACATGTCATTGATTAGTTGAAATTACCGAAATACGAGAACTTTAATGTGAAATAACTGCGTAAATATAAGTTTTTCTCAAAAATGCTAAGAGTAAAAGATGTTTTATATGACACATACTACCAATGTCCGAAGTTTGAAAGTGTTTAGTTACAAAAAATTATTTTTTAAATCTGTAGGTCAAAAGGTAAAGATCCGACCGCAGCCATGCGGGAGCACTGCTTTGAAGAACTTTTAGTCAAATTAATTGATGCCAGTTCTTATTTTTGTGCTAAGCCTGGTACTTATTCTGCCAGTCTATTTTGCTGATCTGCTAAGTTATAGACATGTAAACACACCAAAACCAGTTGGGACACATACAGACACAAACACACACACATATATTGCATGTGTATATGTATATATACATATCTATCTATATATGTGCATATATATATATATATATATATATATTTATTTTATAGAAGGAGCTTCTACAGGACTAGAACTGTTTTACTGTGGTTAACCCCGACTCAACCCGGGACCTACATATATATATATATATATAATATATATATATATATATATATATATATATATGCACATATATTGATAGATAGATATTCAGATATAGTATATATAAATCACAGTATGAGTGTGTGTATTGACTAGCGCATACATTTCCACAATTCTCAACTGATTTTCACCAAACTTTACACACACAAAACTTATGTCTCAAGGATGGTCATGCACTATAGCATTTTTCCCGGAGCTCCTGAGGAAATGGACAAACCAGGAAAAACGGTGGTTTACATGGGTTTTTCTCTAATTTGTTGTATGTACATAGTTTACTTGTATGTAGGGTCTTCTATACATTTTAATCTATGTGGTAGTATATTGGCATTAGAGAATATTTTTTGTGGCTTTCCTATTTTTTGATTTATTATTTATTTATATGTTGTAATTGTGTATTATTATTTGGTTAGAAAATATTATAAAAGTGAAAGGATTTTGTCTATTTATTTCGACTGTCCACCTGTGATGGTGATTAAATTGACCAGGAACACTGTAGCTGATGAATATCCAATACCAAATAATCTTAATTTCCATATTTAAACTGCATTAAACTTTGGCAAGATTACCTTCACCTATTCTGAGTTAGCCAAAAGGTAATGTTCCCTTCCCTCTCTTCTTTTTGTTGATACCTTTGTATACTTACCAATGCGTTGTTTCATTTTAAGGATGCTTATTCACCCATTCGTTATGATATTTCGAACACATCTTTTCACTGCAAACTGCTAAAGATTCAAAGCAGTATTCATGAAGTGAAGTCAAACCTTCATGTCTTCATTTTTCATTACCTGATGTCATTTTGAGAGTGGTCGTACACTGTAAGCACATAAATACATTCCTTTCACTCTACGTTTTCAAGTAGGTATTTTTTAATGTACCAATCGTACGAGGGGCGTTCAATAAGTAATGCCTCTGACCCACTTGCAGTTGTTTGATCTAGCTGAAATTTTGCATGTGCAATCATTTATATCTCTATAGATTAAGTGGCAAATTACAGCTCTGAACTAATTGTGGTTTTCGATTTACAGGTGTTTGAACTGAGTCAAGTGTGAAATGGAGCATGTTGAGTGTTGAGCAGTGATCCGGTTTTTGTATTTGAAAGGACGCACACCACAGGAGACTTTTGATGAATTGAAAGTAACTTATGGTGATAATGCCCCATCATATGACCTTGTAAAATGCTGGCATCGTGAATTCAAACATGGTCGGAACTCTGTGGAAACAGCTCCCAGATCTGGTCGCCCCCATCTGCCATTGATGAGGCATCTGTCTGTCAAGTTGAGGCTGCCATTTTGGAAGATCGACGCATAACTATTCGCCAAATAGCCCATGAGGTCAAGATTAGTACCGGGTCTGTGGAAACTATCATTCATGACCATTTGCATATGCAAAAGGTGTCTGCCAGATGGATTCCCAGGTTGCTCACACCTTTCCAGAAGCAAGAACTCGTTGATTGCTCGAGGATGAATTTGGAGATGTGCCAAGAAGATGAGTCAAAATTTTTCAAAAGACTGATTGCAGAGGATAAAACCTGGGTCCATCACTATGATCCAGAGACCAAAGCCCATTCAATGCAGTGGAAGCACCGTGACTCACCTCCCCCAAAGAAGGCAAGGGCGCAGCCCTCCGCTGGCAAGGTCATGCTTATAGTCTTCTGGGACCAGGACGGAGTAGTGAAGACAGATTTCCTGGCAAAGAGTGCCACAATTACAGGAGTCTATTATGCTTCACTTTTGAGGAAATTAAGAGAAGCTATCAAAATCAAGAAGCGGGGCAAGATCAGCAAAGGCATCGTCCTCCTGCAGGACAACGCTCCGATCCACAACTCGCGTGTCGCCAGATCAGAAGTACAGGTGTGCGGCTATGAACTCATCCCCCATCCCCCTACTCTCCTGACCTTGCACCCTCTGATTTTCACCTCTTCCCAGCCATGAAGTTGTTTTTGAAAGGAAAGTGTTTCCCAGATGATGCAGCCTTGATTTCTGAAGTAGCATCGTGGTTGGAGGACCAAGCTGGGGTCTTCTACAAAAACGGTCTTCAGAGCTGCATCAAACGATGGGAGAAATGCGTAACTCTGGGTGGTTCCTATGTAGAAAAAGACTAATAACTGTTCCAAGTTTCGTTGCTCTACTGCTATGGGAAGTGGATCAGGGGCATTACTTATTGAACGCCCCTCGTACTTCTCTCCAAAAAAATAACTCCCTTTGCTGTTGACTAAAATAAACTCACAGAAGGAAAGTTTCAATGCCTTCCTTCAATTTCCTTACACCATTTATGTGGCTGTTTCTGACAAGAAATTTTGCTTTCATGTAAAACAACTATATTTTGTAGTCATTATCCATAATCTACTCCCAAAATACTTCAGTAGCTCTACTTTGCATTGCTTGCAAACTTATATGTTCTATGATCATTAAAGTGCAATGATCTCCACAATAACCAGCCTTCAATTTGGTTTTCTGTTCCTAGGTTAATCAGAAACATAGATTGCCATACTACTCATAAACCTTCTTGGCAGTTCAATTATTTGGTGAGCAAAATACTACTAAAGCAACTTAAACCATTCAAAAGACGGGTGCATTTGCTAGTATATATATATAATGATGGGCTTCTTTCAGTTTCTTGCTGCCAAATTCTCTCACAAGTCTTTGGTCAGCCTGAGTTTAGAGTAGAAGACACTTGCCCAAAATGCCATGCAGTGAGACTGAACCTGACACTAAGTGGTTGGGAAGCAAGCTTCTTGCCACACAGCCAAACTTGCACCTATATGTTCCGTTTACTGTTTTTGCAACCATTCTTAAAATAATTATTCTTTCTAATTTTTGGCACAAGGCCAGAAATTTTGAGGTGAAAAGAACTTGATTACATAAGCCCCCAGAGCTCAACTGCTACATATTTTATTGATCCCCTGAAAGGGTGAAAAGCAAAATCAACCATGGCAAGATTTGAACTCAGAATGTTAAGCCAGAATGTTGTCCAGTATGCTAATGACTCTTCCAGCTTACTGCCCGAAAACTGGACCATGCAACAGTTATACAATCCATTGTCTTGTATAACTGTTGTAAGAGATATGAACTCACAATCTCTGGTTTACAAGACCCAGTGGTCTAAATCAGTGGTTCCCAAAGTGGGTGGTACTGCCCCCACTCCCCGGGGGTGGTGCAAAGATCCAGGGGATCATTGAAGAAAATTGGGGTGATAATGGGGTGACCAAAACAGGGCAATGGATGTAAAAAAAAATAATGGGTTAATTAGGAATGTGGCCTTAGAATCAAGGGAGCAACAGCATGAAAATATTTGGGTAACACTGGTCTAAACCACTGAGCCATTAAACTGTCAAACATTATTAAAGTAATAATTTGGTATTTTGGGAACATTTTAATATTACTGGAGAAAGTAATGTTTACATTTGATAATCTGTGTCTCTATTATTATAACATTTTTTATTAACCAATGAGTGAGCTTCTATGTGGTTATAAAAGCTACTAGAAATAACAATCAAATTACCCTCAAATTACACATCTTGAAGAATGTAGAACAGGTTAGGCAGTATGGTTCCAAAGAGACTGTCCAAAAATACAAAAGCAGCATGGTCTTGGCTAGAATAATAACTGAATGAAGACTGTTGTATATTGGTATGCATGTGTACATATATGCTTGTGTAGACGTGTGTGTGTATGCGTGTGCACATGTATATGTTTGTATATATATATGTATATATATATATATAGGAGTGGCTGTGTGGTAAGAAACTTGCTTCCCAACCATATGGTTCTGGGTTCAGTCCTACTACATGGCACCTTAGGCAAGTGTCTTCTACTACAACCTCAGACCAACCAAAGCCTTGGGAATGGATTTGGTAGATGGAAACTGAAAGAAGCCCATCATATAGGTGTGTGTGTGTGTATGTCTTGTCCCCCCCACCATCTCCTGACAGCTAATGTTGGTGTGTTTACATCTCCATAACTTAGCAATTCAGCAAAAGAGACTGATAGAATTAGTACTAGGCTGTGTAGTCTGATTGTGCACAAACTGCACGTGCATTTTTCTCGCATACATGTAGCATCGATCACAACAGCTGATTTACTTGCTCGTACAAATGCACGTTCCCATGGCTTTATCGATTGCATTCTCACCTGGAATCGATTTTTGTAATTTTTTCAAGACTTATACACGCCCTGATACCATCGGTAGCTACATATCAAATTTGAGTACAATTGGATGGAGGATGCCCGAGATCCTAGAAGACACACACACAGACAGACAGAACAGATTTTATATCATAGATATCCATGCAAACACATATACACACATATATATGCATATACAGAGACACAAACACACACACACAGACACACACATGCATACACACACATACACACATGAACACATGTGCACATATGTCTATACACACCCATCTAAGTATTCAAACCACACTGCTGAGTATCTTGACATGACCAAATACATAATTGAAAACTATAGAGTTTCACCCAGCAACAGATTGTCATTAAGAGAAAGCTGACATCAATCATATTTTTTCTTGTTACTGCTATTCCTCCACCTTCTCCACTTTCCTCTTCCTCCCTCCACTAATTCTCTCCACTATTCCTTCTCATTGTCGTCATCATCATCATCATCATTATTAGCATCATCAGTATAAGTCTCTCTCTCTCTCTCTCTCTCTCTCTCTCTCTGTCTTATAGCTCTATTCTTGTCTCTTCTCTAAACAACTTTATTCCATATGATGAATGCAATGCATATGTTTTCCTATGCACTAATCCAAAATCCCTCCTTTGATAGGGGAGGAGTCTAATAAAAGCTTTAAAAAAAATTACCAAAAACAGTGTAAACAACAACCGCAATGACTAAAATAATAACTATTGTTACAGTAACCATGACTACAATAACAACAACTAAATTGCCAACCACAATAACAACTACATTGACATCAACGTTTAATACCTACAACAATAATTTCAGTTGCAACACCAACAATTCCAAAATTCTTTCTACTATAGGCACAAGGCCCGGAATTAGACTGGTGCTTATTTTGTTGACCCCAAAAAGAGGAAAGGCAAACTGGACTTCAGGGGAATTTGAACTCAGAATGTAAACCTTGAAGAAATACCACTAAGCATCTTGTCAAGTGTGCTGATAATTCTGCCGGCTCTTCACCATACAACAATTCCCAGAATTAAGCACAATAACAAGATTAATATCAACAACGCAACAACAACACCAACACCAACAATCTACTGTGTTGTATAACAAACACACGCACATATATATTGTGAGATGTGAACTCACAACTTCTGGTTTACAAGACCAGTGCTCTAAACCACTAAGTTTTTAAACCGTTGAGCATTATTAAAATAATAATGTGGTATTTCGTGTAAATTTTAACATTACTGAAGAAAATAGGTAGCAAGCTGGCAGAATCGTTAGCACGCCAGGCAAAATGCATAGCAGCATTTTGTCTGTTCTTATGTTCTGAGTTCAAATTCCACCAAGGTCAACTTTGCCTTTCATGCTTTCAGAGTCAATAAAATAAGTACCAAATGAACACTGGGGTTGATATAAACAGCTTACTCCCTCCCCCAAGTTTGCTGGCCTTCTGCCAAAATTTGAAGTTGATATTACTGAAGAAAATAAGGTGGTGAGCTGGCAGAATTGTTAGGACACCAGACAAAATACTTAACAACATTTATTAATCTTCGTGCTCTGAGTTCAAATTCTGCTGAGGCCGACTTTGCTTTTCATCCTTTTGGGGTTGATAAAATAAGTATCAGTTGAGCACTGGGGTCAATACTATCAACTTACCCCAAACCCTGGAATTGCTGGCCTTGGGCCAAAATTTGAACCCAATATTATTGGAGAAAATAGCATTTAGTAATTTATACCCTGTGTCCCTATTATAACATATTTACTAACCAAAGATAGAGCTTCTTTGTGATCATGAAAGCTACTAAAAAAATAACAGCCAAATTACCTTTAAATCACATCTCTCTTGAACAAAAACAACAACCGTGACAACAACAGCAACAGCAGCAACTAGAACAACAGTCAGTAATTAGAGAAGGATTATAGTTGGATTAATTTATCCATCCACAATTCCTTCCCCAGACCAGTCCAGGGTGAAGGTCAGAGTTGACATAGAAATGATTTGAACTATGAATGTAAATAAGTGAAACTGAATATCTAATTTATTTATCTGTGTGTGTGTGTGTGTATGTATACATGTGCACATATGCATGTGTGTATGTGCATGTGTGTGCATGCATGTGTATGTATCTTTGTTTCTCAATATACAGTGTGGGTCAAAAGTCATAAGTTCAATACAGTCCAGAATTATAAAATAAAATCAAGTAAAATAAACAAAATAAGGATGAATACCCACATACTTGTACATGTTGAACAAAATGAATAATAATAATAATAGAATCAAAATTAAAAGAAGAGTGCCATTGTCATCCAGGCAATGATATTTTGACATCTTGTGTGTCTTCAACAGGTTCAAAAAATGGCACCCTTCTTTTAATTTTGACTCTATATCTTCTGGAGGAGTTACGTCAATCCTTTATATAATAATAATGATACTACTACTACTACTACTACTACTACTACTACTACTACTACTACTACTAATAATAATAATAATAATAATAATAATAATAGTTGTTGTTGTTACTATTTCATTTATTAGCCACTAGGGTTGGATAATAATAACAATAATAATATAATAATGATGAATACACACATACTTGTACATATTGAACAATAATAATAAATGCCCTGATGCAGTACTAGGCACTGGTTCTCATGGCTTCTGATCTTTGCTGATTGGAAGTGTTATCATGTACATTGTTTTATCTTAGGTATAAAAGATGGGCTACAGCAAATAGTCTGCTCAATACTACAGATTTGCTTGTCTGTTGTTTGACCATAACCAGTTGAGCATGTCCCTTAGTGGCTGACGATATGTGCATCTCTGATCATGAGCAGAAGTAGTGGAAGAGCATCATAGTCATATGTTGAGAGGAATTCTTTGGGGTTTGAATAATTCACCTCTGGAAACATGGGTGTTTCGTTCAACATCCTTAAACAACCTTTATTCAGGGACCTTTTGAGAGGGATGGGCTACTCAACCAGAAGAAAATTCTAACTGGGCCCCACCTGCAAGGTCATGTGCTGTTTATCTTGATATGGGATCACCTTGTCACGCACATATGGTTGTGATTCATGTGCCTGGTATACCCTTATTAGGTAGGTAGTCATGATGGCTATATTGGGCTTTGTATATTTTACTCCAGTGTCACTTTGATGGCATGCACTGCTCTCTCACTCAATAATAATAATAATGGATGAAAAAGGGGAGGCGAAAATCTTCTGGGACTTTGACCTCCAGACAGACAAGGTGTTAGAGCACCGAAGGTATGATATATTAACCTTTAGGAGTGACAAACAAGAGTGCCTAATAATCAACATGGCAGTGCCAGAAGATCAACATATTATCATGAAAGAAAGGGAAAAGATTGATAAATATGGATACCTGAGAATTGAGATCACCAAGATTTTGCAGCTATGAGAGTCAAACATAAAGTTTGTCCCTATTTTCATTGGAGCATTGAACTCAATACAACGTAACCTGAAGAAACATCTGGAAACTTTAGAAATACCCCACAATCTAGGTGTATTGCAAAACTCGGAAATACATGCATATTGTATAAAGTACTATCTGTCAGAGGTCCTTCTAGTGTCTTGACAGACAGTACAAACCCCTGCTAGACACAATATCTTCAATCAACAACCACATGATATTAGATACTGTGCGACATCTTAAATAATAATAATGTAATATAAATGAAATGTCTAATGCTTTGGTATATGACTTTTTGTCCACTCTGTACTTTAAGAATGTGCCTCGAAGCATAAAGAAATCTACTAGCATATATAAAGAACATAGTTCAGTGCTATAACAACAGACTTAATTGAATGACAAAAACATTTTTTTTTCTTGATATTGGATATATTATACAACAAGCCTACATAGAATCTGAGGAATTTCAATTTTACAAGATCAACTCCAAATATTGTATAGAAAGATGCAATATCTGGACACATCACTGGTGTTATATTTTGGGGTCACTATATGATTTTTGGTCTCCTAAATCCACTAACTGTCAAGCAAATCCAATAACTAGGCTTAGATTGGATCAGGGTTATAATAAAAAACATTTCCACAATGTGGTTGGAAAGCAAGCTTTTCAATCACACAGCCACATGGGTGTCTATTGTATATTATTATTTCTGGAGTAAATTTCAACTATTAGTTACTAAATTATCTAAATAATTATATAGCAAGTGACTCTGCCATCAGAATTTTCAGGTATCATAGCCATTTTAGAAACAGTTATTATTATTGTGATTCTACTGTTATATTGTACTAATACTGTGACCAGTTTAATTGCGCTTCCAATCAATTTACAACTCTTGCTGTAGAATGAGAAGCATATTTTGTACCTTACTCTCTTTACTCTCTTTTGCTTGTTTCAGTCATTTGACTGCGACCATGCTGGAGCACCACCTTTAATCGAGCAACTCGACCCTGGGACTTATTCTTTTGTAAGCCCAGTACTTATTCTATCGGTCTCTTTTGCCGAACCACTAGGTAATGGGGACATAAACACACCAGTATCGGTTGTCAAGCAATGCTAGGGGGATAAACACAGACACACAAACACACACACGCATATATATATATATACATATATACGACGGGCTTCTTTCAGTTTCTGTCTACCGAGGCTTTGGTCGACCCAAGGCTATAGTAGAAGACACTTGCCCAAGGTGCCACGCAGTGGGACTGAACCCAGAAGCATGTGGTTGGTAAACAAGCTACTTACCACACAGCCGTCAAAAGTTTTTTTTTTTTTTTTGGCTGTTCATATCTGTTCTTACTTAGTTTTGTGGACTTTTGAGGTAACTGTAGCAGGACCAGAAAAAAAAAAAAAAGAACGAAAGAGGATTTTCTGCGTTGCACTCATTCCAGCATTTGAGTTATCACTATTTTCTAATCTGGAAATAGAAATAATCCAAATGTAGGCGGCTGAAAGCAGAAACAATTTCTGTAATAACAGTGATCATGAGAATAATCAAAAAACATGCAGACAAATATATAGCCAAGAGCACAGGACTTAAACACATGCACAACATAGATAATATTTTATTACTAGGCACCACGTACATGTTATGTAGATTACTTTCAATATAATAAGAGCACTGAAATAACAAAACCAACATAAAACACAAGATGTACACAGTACATACATATACATACATATATCCATTCATAAAATATATACAGGACAGCTGCATAAAGATGTTCTAAGAGAATCTGTGGAAAGGGTAGACCCAGGAAGACATGGAATGAAGTGGTGAGAAAAGATCTTTGGCTGTTGGGCCACACTGAAGAAATGACAAGGGAGTGGTGGCGATTTGCTGGACTTGAGAAGACACATCAAGTGAAGTAAAATCATTGCTGTCCATACATACAGACTTACAGGTGTCGATGCTACATAAAATGCACTTGTGGCTGATGTTGCACGAATGCACCCATGCAAGTGGGACATAAAATGCACCCAGCACACTCTGTAAAGTGGTTGGCATTAGGATGAGCATCCAACCATAGAAACCGTGCCAAAAAGAGACAATTTAGAGTCTGGACAGTTCCCTGGCTGGCCAGCTCCTATCAAACCATCTAACCCATGCCAACATGGAAAACAGATGTTAAACGATGATGATGATAGGCATGGCTGTGTGGTAAGAAGCTTGCTTCCCAACCACATGGTTCCAGGTCCAGTCCCACTGCATGGCACCTTGGGCAAGAGTTTCCTACTATAGCCTCGGCCAACCAAAGCCTTGCATGTGGATTTGGTAGACGGAAACTGAAGAAGCTCATTGTATACATATATATATGTGTGTGTGTGTATATATATGTATGTATGTATATAATTATATTATATATATATATATAAAGAAATATTAAAATTACTAATCTCTCTAAAAGAGAACAGCGGCAGCGTTCCCCGGAAAAATAGTTATCGCCATACTAATATGGCATTCTTATAAAAATAAGAATAAAGCTTTATTCTTATTTTTATAAGAATGCCATATTAGTATGGCGATAACTATTATTTTCGGGAACGCTGCCGCTGTCTCTTTTAGAGAGACTTAGTAATTTTAATATTTCTATTATTGAAAACAAGTGGATGTATTCCACCGAAACTAGGTAAATAAAACCATCGAACAGAGATTGTCAAGAAGCGACACCTACTGGCTGGCTACGTTGCATTGAAAAGGGGAATACCCCGAAACGCGTCTGTAGCTGCCGGTCAAGTGTGGAGCGACTGACCTCCCTTGTTCGAAGGTTATATGGATACAGTTTGTGTATCAAATAGCTAACTTAAGGCGATGGCCTCATGGAGCTAATAAGCGGACAGCTTTATTCTTATTTTTATAAGAATGCCATATTAGTATGGCGATAACTATTATTTTCCGGGAACGCTGCCGCTGTTCTCTTTTAGAGAGACTTAGTAATTTTAATATTTCTATTATTGAAAACAGTGGATGTATTCCACCGAAACTAGGTAAATAAAACCATCGAACAGAGATTGTCAGAAGCGACACCTATGGCTGGCTACGCTGCATTGAAAAGGGGCAATACCCCGAAACGCGTCTGTAGTTGCCGGTCAAGTAGTGTGGAGCGACTGACCTCCCTTGTTCGAAGGTTATATGGATACAGTTTGTGTATCAAATAGCTAACTTAAGGCGATGCCTCATGGAGCTATAAGCGGACAGCTTTATTCTTATTTTTAAAGAATGCCATATTAGTATGGCGATAACTATTATTTATATATATATATATATAATATGTATGTATGTATTTATTTTGTCCCCTAACCATCACTTGACAGCTGATGTTGGTGTGTTTACATTCCCATAACTTAGCAGTTTGGCAAAAGAGACTGACAGAATAAATACTTGGTTTACAAAGAGTAAGTCCTGGGGTCAATTTGTTTGACTAAAGGCAATGCTCCAGCATGGCAACAGTCAAATGACTGAAACAACTAAAAGAATAAAAGAATATATACATATATATATATATAATATACATATACACACACACACTCACAGGATTCAAATTTGAGCTACCATTAGTTTTCTGCTGTGAAAACATGATGGTTATTGAAGCTTGTGTTACCATGTGTTACCAAGCAATCTTTCAAACTTAAATATACAATATAGTTTGTGAAAGAAAGAAAAAACTTAAAGAATGCTGGTCTTTAAAAAACAATAACAAAAACAACACTGGTCTTTGTGAAAAAAGGAGATGGATATGGAAAAGGAGAAAGGATGAAAGGAAGGTAAAAGAAAAAATGGAATGAAAAAAAGGAAAAAAGATGAAGAATTGCATCCCTTTGGTTCGTTTGGATCAGAATTAATATGGTTGGTATGAATTAACTCAACAGGGAGAAGGGCAAAGTTTGTGAGACTTCTTGCTTAATCCAGAGAGGGTGGTATTTTCCAGTCCAGTAAAAGAAATTTGTCCAGATGCCTAATTTTAATAAAAATTTCAGGTCTAGAATTTAGTAGGGCAATAGAGTTCTTAGATCTAAAGAGGATCATGTGTATGTGTGTGTGTGTGTACGTATGTATGTATGTATGTATGTATGTATGTATGTATGTATGTATGTATGTATGTATGTATGAATGTGTGTATGTATGTGTGTATGTATGTGTGTATATATGTATGTACACAAGGTATACAGAGTTGTATTCAGTGATGCAGAGAAGGTACACAATGTAAATATATGACGACTACTACTACTACTGCTGCTGCTGCTACTACTACTACTACTACTACTACTACTACTACTACTACTACTACTACTACTACTACTACTGCTGCTGCTGCTACTGTTGCTGCTGCTGCTATTACAGCTACGACTACTATTGATAATAATAATAATGATGATGATGATGATGACAAGAGCACTCAGAGAGTGCAAACCTCTGCCAAGGCAACACCAGCGTCCTCTCAACGAAATAATATCTGAAATAACCTTGACTGTTCTCCCAGACGAGAATTCTAAAAATGAACCCAACTGCTCTCAAAAATGAAGTAAAAAAAAACAGGAAAAATAATCCAGAATCCTTGTCCAGTACCAGATTGATCCCAAAATCTAATCAATTTCTGCCAGTTATGAGGCCAAACATCCCTAAAAGTTTCATCCAAATCCATCCAGCAGTTCTTGAGATATCTTGTCCACGGACAAACAAACTAACAAACATGACTGAAAACAATATCTCTACCTCCACTAAGGTGGAGGTAATAATAACAATTACTATAAACTTTTAATGAAAACTTAATTCTTAGTATATATGATCTCCTTTCCTATCATTGCTACTACTTGTAAATAACACCCACAGTAAAAACCCAACTTGCTGTTGCTTGAGATTTCTGGATGAAATTTTGGACAAAATCAAATTTGATGACTGGCATCAGTGCTAGTGGAGCGCTAAGAGCACCATCCTAGCATGATCATTGCCAGAGCAGCTAACTGGCTTCCGTGCTGGTGGCACATAAAAAGCACTATTTGAGCGTGATCGTTACCAGCATCACCTTACTGGCACTTGTACCAGTGGCACGTGAAAAAACATTCAAACGAGGTTATTGTCAATGCCACTGGACTGGCTCCTGTGCAGGTGGCATGTAAAAAACACCATTTGAGCATGGCCGTTGCAAGTACTGCCTGACTGGCCCTCGTGCCTGTGACACATAAAAGCACCCACTAAACTCTCAGAGTGGTTGGCATTAGGAAGGGCATCCAGCTGTAGAAACTCTGCCAGATCAGATTGGAGCCTGGTGCAGCCATCTGGTTCACCAGTCCTCAGTCAAATCGTCCAACCCATGCTAGCATGGAAAGTGGACGTTAAACGATGATGATGATGATGATGATGATGTTAGTAGAGAAGAGGGTGGTGGTGAGTGGTGGTGTTGATGGAGATTAGGATGATGACTGTTCCCTATTTAGGCACAAAGCCAGCAGTTTGGAGTAAACAAGGCCAGTTGATCAAGTTGAGTCAAGTACTGAACTTGAACATTGTTTTATCGACTTTGAGATGATATAAAGAACAAGTTGATTTCAACAGGATTTGGACATAGAATATAGGGAGCCATAACAGCCTGAGGCATTTTGTCTGATGCCTTTATGGTTCTACTAATTCACAGCCCTTTCTATTTTCTAATTTAGGCACAAGGCCAGGAATTTTAAGAGAAGGTTTTTAAATCAATACCCTCAACACCTGTACTTATCTGAATCTTTATTTTATCAACCATAGAAAGAATGAAAGTCAAAAGTAGACTGTAGCAACATTTGAACTCAGAATGTTATTGAATATCAACATAATATTTTGTCTAGTGCTCTATTTCTAACAATAGCCATTACCTAAAAAATGGTTTCAAATTTTGGCACATGGCTAGGAAGTTCAAGAGTGGGGTAAGTTGATTACATTGATCCTAGTACTCAACTGGTACTGGTACTTATTTTATCAACCCCTGAAAGGGCGAAGGGCAAAGTTAACCCCACTGGAATTTGAACTCAGGACATAAAGACAGACGAAATGCTGCTAAGCATTTTGCCTGGCAAGCTAATGATTCCGCCAGCTCACTGCCCTCCATTGTTTAAATAATGGCAAATATTTTTGCAGCAAAAAAAAAAAAGAGCAACGGTTTTTATTACAATAACAGAACAACAAAACCTCCACCAACAGCAATAACAACAACAAAATAACTACTACTACTACTACTACCACACCATCAAAAGGCAATATATTATACAATAATCCTATCATGTTTTTATTACTTTGTGTATTAGTTTCAGTTATGTTTTGTCAATTACCAACAGTAACTAAATCTGTAGACTACATGTCTCTGCTGCCCCATCCCAGAGCACAGTATACACCACATGCTATCAACAAACTTACTGATATGCTATCTTCATTGCTTTTCTTTTTATCCTTCTTTTGTTATGTAATAAATGCTGTAATCACAATTTATGTCAACATAAAATTGAGATCTTAATGTCAGAGCTTGACAAGTATACTTGTTCATGTATCTATGCATCTATCTATCTTCTACTATTATATATATGTATCCATGCATATGTCTACGTGTGCAAATATGTCTGTATATGTGTGTATATGTGTATGTATGGGTGCATATATATATATATATATATATATTATATATATAGATAGATATATAGATAGATAGAGAGATGGATGGATGGATGAATGGATGGATGGATGGATAGATAGATAGATAGATAGATAGATAGATAGATAGATAGACATTTGTGTCTATCTTTATGTATCTGTACATGTATCTATTTCTCTCTCTCTCACACACAAACACAAGCATAACATGCACTCACTAACACAAACATAGACATGCACACTTACACACACACACATATCATCATCATCGTTTGTTTGCTATCTTTACAAGCGTGGGTTAGATGGATTGTCAAAGTCTGAGTCATGTCTTATTCAATGTTGCTCCTCCTTTAGACATAATCAGAAGACCACATTACTATCATAACTTTATTTTAGTATAATTTCTATAGCTGGATGCCCTGCTTAACATAATCCACTATATAAAGAGTACAGTGGGGGAGGGGGAAGATTTATCAGAGCACCAACACAAGATAGGTTGTCATATCCTTGATAAAACAAAAGACACATTTTGACCTTATGTCATCTCCACTCATTCACCATTCCCTTTACACAGTATGCTAGGTGTATTTTATCATTGCACTAGTTCTACTGAGTCTGCCTATTACTCTTCAAGACAAAAGGACCTCATTGCTCAATATTGTCTTCATTTGTACAGGATAATTCATCTAAAAGATTGGGTAGCACAAGACGAATAAGAGTAACAGGGAGTAGAAAGGCAAAGCATGAATCAGTGAAAAAGAGCAATCAGAGTGACAGAGGGGATGAGAAAGGAGAAATGGGAAAACAGCATTAGAAATATAAGAGAGTAATGGCAGCAAGGTGTAATAAGCAAGAGAGAAACAGTAATGGCAAGGAATATATGTACAAAATCATTCCAATGCCATCGTCACATGGAATATTAGATAATTCATTCAAAGAATTGAAACTTTCTAGCTTGTAGAATTATATTTACTAGTCTGTCATTAATGTGGGTGATGGTTCTAGGAAAGTTCAAAACGTCTCTGATGAAGTTTAGTGAATATGCACTTTTCTAAATCACCATGATCATGTAACACTTCAAATATATCTAATTATATAATACACTGATTTTAACATTGAAGTCTTTCTTACTTGTGAACTATGTGTATACATCCATAGCTACCTACAATGTATATGAATGCATGTATGTATGTATGTATGTATGTATGTATGTATGTATTATGTATGTATGTATAGATTTGTATGTTTGTGCATATGTATATATGTATATGTATATATATGTATGAATATATATGTGTATAAATATATATGTATATCGATGTCTGAAATTCCCAATAGAGGGCGACACTGAACGAACCGGTGTTTTCACACCTCTGTATCATAGGATCCACAGTAACTGTAGTGTATTTGCCTATTAGCAGTTGAAATATGTCTGTGACATATTTCGACTAGCCTAAATTCTGCTCATACCTAAACATTGCTTTACTAATATATATATATATATTTATACACACACATATATATATGTATGTATATATAAGTACATATTTATATATATATATATGTGTGTGTGTGTGTGTGTGTGTATATATATATATATATATATTTGTATGTATGTATGCATGCATGTATGTATGTATGTATGTATGTATGTATGTATGTATGTATGTATGTATGTATGTATGTATGTATGTATGTATGTATGTGTCTTTATATATATTGGGTTTAGTCATAAATAATTTCCAATTTTGTTAAATACTTTTACTCGTGAAAAGATTTTACAAAGAATTATCTTCCATTATCAGTATAGTTGCCATTATTTTTGAATGATCTCTTACCATTTATCAGGTAGCTTTCTGATTCCACTCTAGTAAAATTCAGCTGGCCTCAGCATGAAGCTTTCCACATCTGTTTTCACTTGATGTACTTGAGAAAATTATTTCCCCATCAGAGCATTTTGTAGAGAGTGAAGATGTAAATCAGTTGGTGCATGGTCCAGTGAATATGGTGAATGGAGTAAAACACACCAGCCCAAATCCAAATCCAATATTTTATCCTTGCATTATCATGGAGAAGCATAATGTTTCTCCTATTGACGAGTAAAGAGCATTTTCTTAAAAGATTTTCATACATGTGTTGCAGCTGGTCAGAGTATATGTCAGCTTTAGTATTTGATTGTGGTTCAAAAACTCAGAATGAATAATACTGCAGTGATTCCACCATGCAGGCTGCATAACCTTCCTTCCATAGAGCTCACTCTTTCAAATAAGTTGTGGAGATTTATCCTTGTTAGTCCACAGCCTTTTACATTTAAGATTGTCATAAAAGACCCATTTTCCATCACCTGTAATGATAATGATGAAAAACGGGTCATTTTTCTACCTTGAAAGAAGACTTGTCCATGTAGACATGTGATCTTCCCTATTCCTCTCAAACACCCAGTTTGCTGACTTTTCCCATCTTTTTAAAGTGGCAGCAGATGGCAGATTGGAATGTGTTGAGGTCAACTGCTAATTCTCGAGTACTTTTACAATGACTTGAATTCCACTAATTCTCTTAAAGCATCATGGTCGAAGTCTGATGAGCATCATCTCTGGAACAACATTTTGAAAACCAATTTCACACTTGCTGATCTGTAATGACACCTTGGCCATAAACACTGCATATTATCTTAGCTGTTTCTGTGGTATTTTTTCCATTCTTAAACTCTCACAGCATCACATGTTGAATATGCACTTCCAGTTCATCCATTTCAGGAGAGTGAAATTTAATATTAATCTATAACTTGCACACTTTCAGTGCTTAAATACAAATGACAGATGAGGGTCTTTTAAAAATGGTAGTTTCCATTTCCATTTTAAACATTCAATTTACTTCCAAAATATAGAAATTATTTATGACTCAACCCAATATACATATATCTATCTATCTACCTGTCTATATATACCTATATATCTATATATCTATATCTATCTATCTATCTATCTATCTATCTATCTATCTATCTATCTATCATCTATCTATCTATCTATCTATCTATCTATCTATATATATA
>NC_043014.1:32429599-32433095 GCF_006345805.1 Octopus sinensis
CCATCCCTTACTTCTTGGACGTCTATTGCTTCTTGACTGACATCTTTGTGCAGCTGTTATTAAGATGCATGTTTGCACTTGTTTACCTAAGACAATATGCATTTCATAATTGTTTTTCTGCACATCAAATGTCGCTGCACTCATATCAAGTTTGGTAATTGGCTGGAATTTCATCTTATGCTTTTATCTTGCATGGCATTGGTTAAGTAAAAATATGTGTATGTGTTTCTCCATTCATGTGCAGCATTGTGCTTGTGAGCATGTGCGTTTGCACATGTGTATGTGTGTGTGTGCACATGCACATGTATGTGTGTCTATGTCTTTGGGAAAATGCACTTCTGTGTGTTTATAAAATGGAGTATGTATATGCCTATGTGTATAGCATATATATGTGTATAGCATATATTACACACACACGCAATGTGTGTGTATAGTATATATATATATATATATGATGTGTGTGTGTGTGTGTGTGTGTATGTGTGTGTATATACACACACACTCACATGCATACACATATATATAGATAAATAGATAAATAGATAGATAGATATGTGTCTGTGAATGTATGAATGTATGTATGTGTATATACACATATGCATATGAATGTGTGTCTATATGTGTGTGTGCATGTATATGCATGCATGTGCATTCATGTATATAAATGTATGTTTGTAAAGAAAATAAGCAATTGATAAAACAGCCATCATAGAATACAAAGGTTATGTGAAGAGCAATCTAGGAACTAGATACATGGCCATCTACATAATTGTTGATCAATATACATGGTTAATGAACTGTGTGTATAGTTATATATATATATATATATATACATATGTGACCGCATGTGTATCATTGGCAATTTTTTTCCTCTGTCTTCCCTTCCTTGAATCTTTCCTTTTTCTATGTTTCTGATGAAGAGCTCCGCTCGAAAAGTTAAATCCTCCTTCTTTCTTTCCTTGCCTCAGCGTCCAGTAACACTATACTTGTTCCATGTCCTCGCATTGTTGTGTTTTCCCTTTGTGTTTTCATGTTTGGATTAACTATAACATCAAAATAAATATCAAATGGAAATTGTAGTTGTGATAACTGTGCCAGTGGAACGTAAAAAGCACCATCCAAACGTGGCTGATGCCAGCGCTGCCTTGACTGGCTTCTGTGCTGGTGGCACGTAAAAAGTACCCACTACACTCACGGAGTGGTTGACGTTAGGAAGGGCATCCAGCTGTAGAAACACTGCCAGATCAGACTGGAGCCTGGTGCAGCCTCCTGGCTTCCAAGACCCCAGTCGAACCGTCCAACCCATGCTAGCACAGAAAATGGACATTAAACGATGATGATGAGGAGAAGGAGGATATATATATATATATATCCTCATCATCATCATCATCTGACATCCGTTGTCTATGTTGGCATGGGTTGGACGGTTTGACCAGGGCTGGCAAGCTGGTAGGCTGTACCAGACTCTAGTCTGATTTGGGATGTTTTCTAATGCTGGTTGCCCTTTCTAACGCTGACCACTTCAAGAGTGTAATGGATGTTTTTATGTGCCACTGGAATGATTTCCATTTGCATGACACCCATATCTGCCAGACTGCAATGTCACTTGGCTTGATGGGTCTTCTTCTTCTTCTTCTTCTTCTTCTTCTTCTTCTTCTTCTTCTTCTTCTTCTTCTTCTTCTTCTTCTTCTTCTTCTTCTTCTTCTTCTTCTTCTTCTTCTTCTTCTTCTTCTTCTTCTTCTTCTTCTTCTTCTTCTTCTTCTTCTTCTTCTTCTTCTCCTATTTTATAATTTAAACATAATTATAATTAGGGTTCAGCTAATTGCTTCACCACATACCGAATCTAGAACTAGGAGTTAAAATTCCTTTTCTCCTACTATAAGAATCTCATATATAAGTAATAATTATTGTCACTTCAACATTGGTTGTTCTGTAGGCACTGATGTTACTACCATTTTAACCCTGGGAAGATACCTCCTCCAGCTGGTTATTCAATGCAATCTGCATCTGATATATATGCAAGCAGGGGAGTAAACCCCTGCCCCACCTCCCATCCATGAGACCACCAGAGCTCAAGACCATACAGTCTGGTGGTCTTGTGGCTGGAAGATGGTAGGGGTTCACTCCCCTGCTTGCAATATATATCAGATGCAGATTGCATCAAATAACCAGCAGGTGGAGGCGTCTTCCTGGGATTAAAATGGTAGTAACACCTGTTCCTACAGAACAGTCATCTTGAAGTGGTGATAAACATTATTTCTCAGTATAATTACTATTTTCATCTTTTTATAGAGATTTTCTAACTTGCTAATTTGCTTGTTATATGTTCAACAGTTGACATGTCAGTAAACTGAGTACATGGCTTGTGAAATGTGCACATGTCCAGTGAACTTTGTGAACATCTAGTGAACAGAGTATGTGTGTGTGTGTGTATATAATATATATATACTTCTTTACTCTTTTACTTGTTTCAGTCTTTGACTGTGGCCACGCTGGAGTACCGCCTTTAGTCGAGCAAATCACCCCAGGATTATTCTGTAAAGCCTATGCTTATTCTATCGGTCTCTTTTTGCCAAACGCTAAGTTACGGGGACGTTAGTAAACACCCCAGCATCAGTTGTCAAGCGATGTTGGGGGGGGACAAACACAGACATACAACACACCACCACACACATATATATATATACATATATATGACGGTCTTCTTTCAGTTTCCGTCTACCAAATCCACTCACAAGGTTTGGGTCCCCGAGGCTATAGTAGAAGGACACTTGCCCAAGGTGCATGCAGTGGGACTGAACCTGGAACCATGTGGTTGGTAAGCAAGCTACTTACCATACAGCCACTCCTGCACCTTCACTTACTATGTGTATAACAAGAGAAACGTGTATATGGTTAGTGAACTGTATGTAGCTAGTAAATTGTATACTTGGCTCGTGAAATATTTACATGACTAGTAAACAGTGTACATGTCTAATAACTATGTACATTGTGCTGAACTATATATTTGTTTAGCAAAATGTATCTGTCTAGTGAACACTTCATATGGCTACTTAACTGTGTACTGAGGTGTGAATTGTGTATTTGATTAGTGAATTATGTACATGTTTAGTGAACTGTGTGCGTAGTTAGTGAACTGTATATGTGGTTAGTGAACCATATATATTGCTAGCGGATTTCCCATGGGAAGGGAACTGTATACATGTCTAATATATTGTGTACATTTCTACTGAACTCTATACCAAGCTAGTGAACAATTTACATTGCTAGTGAACTATGTATATGGCTAATGAGCTTTTCACATGTTCATTGAACTGTTTACATGGTGAGTGAAGTCTATACATACATGGTCAACAAAATATATACGTATTCAGTAAAATATGAACATAGCTACTATATTACTTGTAAAAATCCATTTTACAATAGACACAAGGCCTGAAATTTTGTGGAAGAGGCAAGCTGGTTACATCAGCCCCTAGTGCTTGACTGGTTCTCA
>NC_043014.1:32435695-32445695 GCF_006345805.1 Octopus sinensis
GTAGAGACCTAACTAAATACCTCAAGAAATAAAGGCTTCATCATTGCTGCCACTCTGTAAGCCTCTGTAAACATGACCCTCTATAAACATTGTACTCTAAATACACTGTACTCTACACAAAACTCCATAACCATATATAGTACTCTAAATTGGAAATTTTTTCATGTAATTAAATCACCATTATATGTGTTTCTGGATCACGCCTTTCTCATCCACGGGATCCCAATAGCCCTCCTGAAATTGTAACTCCACCGTCTTGGAAGCCTTCCGAGTAGTCGTTTCCACTTGCACGGGTACCACTCAACAACTGCTCAGGTACCACTCGACAACTGCGTGGGTCCACCTATTATCGGTGAAACGGGCGACGTGTCCAGCCCATCTAAACTTGCTGCGTATATGTTCTACGATGGCATCCCTCACGCCGGACTTATTTCTGATGACCTCATTACTGATGTGCTCTCTCAACGAAATTCCAAGCATTGAACTCTCCATGGCTCTTTGAACCATTACCAACATCTGGCATGATCCAGAGAAGAGTGGACAGCATGCTGTGACCAGCAGTGTCAAATGGATGCCTGATTGACTGGTCAGTCAAGGTGATCAAGCTGATATCTGATTCATTTGCTTATGAATTTCAAAGCTGGAAGGAATTTCCTATAAGAATTCCTAAAACGTCTATCTAACATGTAAAACTTTGTAATTCCTATTAGTAAATGAAACACATGTAATGGTGAAAAAGTGATACCATAATATTTTTAAAATTTCCTGTTTTGTTATACAATAACTCTGCTAATAATATTTCCATAATTCTAAACTTTAATATGCATTATGAATTAGCATACAGCAGCCACTAAGACTACATGTTGGATTGTAATAATGAAATAAGCAGGAGTGACTGTGTGGTAAGTAGCTTGCTAACCAACCACATGGTTCCGGGTTCAGTCCCACTGCATGGCATCTTGGGCAAGTGTCTTCTGCTATAGCCTCGGGCCGACCAATGTCTTGTGAGTGGATCTGGTAGAACCGAAACTGAAAGAAGCCTGTCGTATATAATATATATATTATAATATATATATATATTATATATATATAATATTTAGTGTGTGTGGTTTTTGTGTGTCTGTGTTTGTCCCCCTAGCACTGCTTGACAACCGATGCTGGTGTATTTACGTTCCCGTCACTTGGCGGTTCGGCAAAAGAAACCGATGAATAAGTACTGGGCTTACAAAGAATTTGCTCGACTAAAGGCGGTGCTCCAGCATGGCCACAGTCAAATGACTGAAATAAGTGAAAGAGTAAAAGAGAAAAGAGAAAGAGATGTGTTTGAAGAGGAAACAGTTGGGATTTACCTTCACTACCTACATAGTACTCTACATGCATAATCCTGCATATTTATAATACTCTACATATATATCATTCTATATATGTAATCCTCCAGGCGTGACTGTGTGGTAAGAAGCTATCTTCACAACTACATTGTTCCAGGTTCAGTCCCACTGTGTGGCACTTTGGGCAAATGTCTTCTACTATAGCTTCACACTGACCAAAGCCTTGTGAGAGGATTTGTTAGACAGAAACTGGAAGACCATTGTATACATACATACATACATACATACATACATACATACATACATATATACATACAAACAGACATACATACATACATACATACATACATATATAATAATATATATATAATCAATATAGGGTGGCAAAAATTTTGTAGAATTTTTTTGCCACCAGCGGCCTAGTGGGAATTGGCCATTCCTTGATTGTGATATATATATATATATATATATGTGTGTGTGTGTGTGTATGTATGTTATATATATATATATATTATATAATATATATATATATATATGTATATGTATGTTATATATATATATATTTGCAAAGTGTTGTATTACTCTTGAATACTGTCCTGATGTCATAGGGGCTGCATATCTTTTTGTATTTTTTTGGAGAGGCCTTTCACATAGGGTAGACAAACTGTGGACAGTTTATTGGTTTCAGCCTCTCTTTTCTTCCTAATTGGAGTGGAGAGTATGTTTTTGGGGTTGTTGCTGCTTAAAAGATTGTTATTGAGCTTGATCATTTCTTCATGATGGGTATCAAGATCGCTACTTATATTCTATGTTTTAGGCACTGAGCAATCCTCTCTTTACATGGTATGTATGGTGGCAGTTGAAGTTGAGGTTAAATATAGAACTGTATGCAGTTTAATGCTGGAAAATTTTAAGCACTGCATTATCAACTCACGAATGCACTACAGCCTGTATATAAAGGACCCGAAAGCACTACAGTCCCAGGGTCACAGGCAGTGAAGGACTTGGGGATTAGTATGGGCAATGACACATCATTTTATATGCACATAACAAAGATGGCAGCAAAGTGCAGACAACTGGCAGAATGGATACTGAGGTTCTTCAAGACAAGAGACCAAGAAATTATGTTGACCCTGTGGAGAACCTTTATTCTCAACTGTCTGGACTACTGCTCCAAGTAATGGTCACCACATAGTGCCAAACTGACTGCAGAACTATATTGTATATATATAATATATTTATATACACACAAGTAGTGAGGATTTAAATTTCCTAACAGCAGAACTTGAAGCAGTCCAATGCCACTACACTAAAAATATTGAAACAGTGCAGTAGATGAGCTACAGGGATAGGCTGAAAAAAATGCAGCATCACTCCCTGGAATGAAGGCGTGGCAGATACGCAATAATCTACATATGGAAAACTCTAGAAGGGCTAGAACCTATTATCAGCATTGAGTGTTATACAAATGCCAGAACTGGCCACCATTGTATTGTACCAAAGGTAACATCCACTCCATCTAAATTCAGGACCAGGTACTTCAATAGATAATTGTTCAAAGGTCCATGGCTCTTCAAAGCCCTACCACAAAAATTAAGAAATCTGCATAAGGTGAAAGTAGATGTTTTCAAAAAGGAAGTAGACATGCTTCTCTCCACAATCCTGGATGAACCAACAGCCTGAAATGAGGTGCAGATGAGGACAGTGGAATCAGACTCCCTTATGCACCAAATGGGCCAAGAGCTGGGACAAAGGCACATACAGGAGTGGTGAAACACCCCAGACTGAGAAAATCAGAAAGACCACGGTGGTGCTCCCGCATGACTGCAGTCGCATGGCTGAAACAAGTAAAAATAATAAAAAAAATATAATATATATATATATATGTATATAAGCTTGGTAATAAAATCAGAAAAATAGAACACAAAATATGAATATATACAGAGTGTGGTGAATACATTGATGTCTAAATTAAGCAAAAGTGAAAATAACACTCGTTTTAACAGTCATATTTACCAAAATTATATAAAAATATCTTGAAATTCTGAAGAGTAGATTTGTTCAAGAAAATCACCATTGGCTTCAACCACGACCTCTAGATGTCTTTGGAATCTCTTACGACTCTTCTGAAGTCTGCTTGTTTAAGTTGCCTTGAGTTCATCTTCGGTGTCACAAAGAGTTTTGTTGGTCTCTCACTCAACTGTACCCCACATATAATAATCAAAGGGGTTCCAGTCCGGGGAGTTAGGTGGCCAAATGTTAGTGGTGTTGTGGTCGCAGAAATTGTCTGACAGCCATGACTGGGTTCTCCTGCTTGTGTGACATGGCGCAGAGTTCTTCCCCACCCAGCTGATTCCACAGACCTTTCTTTTATCAGCTACCATTTTTTCAAGCACCTTGATGGTTTCCTGCAAGAGAAGGAGTTCAAAAATCAAACCAATGCTGAAAGTGCATTCAAAGAGTTCATCAGCTCCAGAACTCCAGATTTTTATGTTACTGGAATAAACAAACTTGTAACTCATTGGCAAAAATGTGTTGATTGCAATGATACTTACTTTGCCGAATAAAATTTCCGTAGTGTTGAAATATATTGCGATGAATTTCATGTTTCAAAGTGTCACTTACCTTTTACACAACCTAGTATATATATATATAATTCAATCAGCAGAAGTAAAGGGTATTTAATAAGTGCCAATGTATGCAATGCTCAACTCTTGAGTCACATTGTAATTTCTGCCAGTTAGATAATATATATCATCATCATCATCATCATCATCATTTAGCGTCCGTTTTTCCATGTAGCATGGGTTGGACGGTCAACTGGGGTCTGGGGAGCCCGAAGGCTGCACCAGGCCAGTCAGATCTGGCAGTGTTTCTACAGCTGGATGCCCTTCCTAACGCCAACCACTCCGAGAGTGTAGTGGGTGATTTTATGTGCCACCGACACATGGTGCCAGACGAGGCTGGCGAACGGCCACGCTCGGATGGTGTTTTTATGTGCCACCGACACAGGTGCCAGACGAGGCTGGCAGACGGCCACGCTCGGATGGTGTTTTTATGTCCACCGACACAGGTGCCAGATGAGGCTGGCAGGTGCCAGACGAGGCTGGCAGACGGCCACGCTCGGATGGTGTTTTTATGTGCCACCGAACACAGGTGCCAGATGAGGCTGGCGGACGGCCACGATCGGATGGTGTTTGTTACGTCCACAAAGCACGTAGTCCAGTCTATGCGGTACTGGCTACGGCCACGTTCGGATGATTTTCTTGTGTGCCACCGGCACTGGTACCACAAAGATACAAATTCCATTATGTTCATCTATTTTGATTTGTTTTGATTTGATTTGATTTGATTTTCACTTGCCTCAACAGGTCTTCACAAGTTCACTTGCCTCAACAGGTCTTCACAAGTGTCACAAGAAGGAAGGTATGCACAGGTGGACTGTCTACGTCGCCGGGTCTTCGGATGGTGTCTTTATGTGCCACCGACACAGGTGCCAGATGTGGCTGGCGAACGGCCACGATCGGATGGTTTTCTTGTGTGCCACCGGTACTGGAACCACAAAGATACAAATTCCATTGATGTTCATCTATTTTGATTTGGTTTGATTTGATTTTCACTTGCCTCAACAGGTCTTCACAAGTGTCACGCGTGTCACACACTTGCCTCAACAGGTCTCCACAAGTGTCACACACTTGCCTCTGCCTCAACAGGTCTTCACAAGTGTCACACACTTGCCTCTGCCTCAACAGGTCTTCACAAGGTCATAAGAGGGAAGGTATGCACAGGTGGACTGACTACGTGCGGGTCTTTGGATGGTGTTTTTATGTGCCACCGACACAGGTGCCAGGTGAGGCTGGCGAACGGCCACGATCAGATGGTGTTTGTTGTGCCCACAGCACGGAGGCCAGTCGATGCGGTACCAGCTACGGCCACTTCGATGGTTTTCTTGTGTGCCACCGGTACTGGAACCACAAAGATACAAATTCCATTGATATTCATCTATTTTGATTTGGTTTGATTTTCACTTGCCTCAACAGGTCTTCACAAGGGTCACACACTTGCCTCAACAGGTCTCCACAAGTGTCACACACTTGCCTCTGCCTCAACGGTCTTCACAAGTGTCACACACTTGCCTCAACAGGTCTTCACAAGTTCATAAGAGGGAAGGTATGCACAGGTGGACTGACTACGTCGCCGGGTCTTCGGATGGTGTCTTTATGTGCCACCGACCACAGGTGCCAGATGAGGCTGGCGACGGCCACGATCGGATGTGTTTGTTGTGCCCACAGCACGGAGGCCAGTCGATGCGGTACCAGCTACGGCCACTTCGGATGGTTTTCTTGTGTGCCACCGGTACTGGAACCACAAAGATACAAATTCCATTGATATTCATCTAATTTGATTTGGTTTGATTTGGTTTTGTATGTATTCCTATGTGTATGTGTATATATATATAATATATATACATATATATATATATACATATATATATATATATTTATGTATTTGTATGTATGTATGTATGTATGTTATATGTATGTTATATGTACACATGCATTTGTACATTATAAAGATGTATGTGGTTGGGGATGAACGTGTATATGTGCATGTATGTAATTGTGTGTACTTATGAAGAAAGAGATAGAGATAGATAGATAGATAGATAGATAGATAGATAGATAGATAGATAGATAGATAGATAGATAGATAGATAGATAGATAGATAGATAGACAGATAGATAGAGAGACAGATAGATAGATAGATAGATAGATAGATAGATAGATAGATAGATAGATAGATAGATAGATAGATAGATAGATGGATGTATAGATGGATGGGGGGTTTGTACAAAAAGGCTCACATAAAGGTTCAATGAAATGTTTGCTAGTTCATTGTTCAGCCAATGTATTTAAGTGTTCCGTTATTGAGAGATTGGACAATTATCAGATGGAATCATAATACAACATTACCAATGAACAATGACTGCTCTACCATAATCATCTCATTGTGCCTGAATTTGTATTTCTCAATGCTATAAAAGTTTTAATCAATGCAATATACACAGTTTATATTGTTCCTTTGATGTAATGTAATAAAACATTCTGTCATGTATGTATATGTATGTGTATATGTGTATGTATAGACACACACACACAAACATATATATATAACATATACATATGATATATACATACATATGTGTATATGTATATATATACATGTGTATGTATATATATATATATATATATATATATATACACGTGTGTATATGCATATATATATATTTATATAGATAGATAGATAAATAAATAGATAGATAGACAGACCGACTGACAGACAGACAGACAGATAGATAGATAGATAGATAGATAGATAGATAGATAGATAGATAGATAGATAAATATAGTATACATACATATATACATATAATACATATACATGTTTGTGCATGTGCATGTATATTCATAAAAGACATTCTGTATATACATTGAGATGTATTTATATACATGCATTCAATCCCATATATATTTGAATGTACAGAATTATACATACACATCTACTTATCTCTCCCTCTCTCTCTCTATCTATCTCACTCTCTCTGTCACCCTCTCTCTCCTTCTCTCTCTCTTTCTCTCTATCTATCTATATATGTATGTATGTATATATATGAATATATTATATGTATGTATGTATGTATGAATATGTATATAGACAGGATGCACAGAAATATCTTCCATGTGTTACACACCCATTAGTGTAATGCTCGTCACATTAAGCAAATGGTAACCATGTAGCTAACATTTCACCATTTCTTTTCTTGGTTACCATCACGGTTTGGCTTTGTTCACACCATAGCGTTTGCTATTGAGACATATATCAAGCGTGATGAATCTGAGAGTGTGACATAGAGAGTTTTTCATCTTCAGTTCAGGCTAAAACAAAATTATGATGTGCTTGACCAAAAATCCATGATGCTATGGTTTGAAAATATCAGGACCACATTTTCAGTGCTAGAAAAAAATTACATAGAAATTTCAGAGCATTTAGTCTCCAGAAAATATCCAAACTGTGAAACAGTCTGTCTTTATGTAATTTCTTAAAGATAAATAGGTAGATATAGATATAGTTACACACACACACACGCCTGCATGCACACATGCACACACGCACACACACACACACACACACACACACACACATACATACACGCATTCATGCATACACATACATCTCTATATAAGAATGCATTTGTGTATCAGATTAAAATATTTTTGCATGCAAGTCTGTGTGATAGTCTCCATGGCACAGGAGTGGCCATGTGGTCATAGGCTTAGGAGGGGCTGTGCACTAAGTAGCTTGCTTACCAACCATATGGTTCCGAGTTCAGTCCCACTGTGTGGTACCTTGGACAAGTGTCTTCTACTATAGCCTCGGGCCGACCAAAGCCTTGTAAATGAATTTGGTAGACGGAAACTGAAAGAAGCCCATCATATATATGTATATGTATGTGTGTGTATATGTTTATGTGTCTGTGTTTGTCCCCCCAACATCGCTTGACAATCGATGCTGGTGCGTTTACGTCCCCATAACTTAGTGGTTCAGCAAAAGAGACCGATAGAATAAGTACTAGGCTTACAAAGAATAAGTCCCGGGGTCGAGTTGCTCGACTAAAGGCAATGCTCCAGCATGGCCACAGTCAAATGACTGAAACAAGTAAAAGAGTAAAAGAGTATATATATATATATGTTTCAGTTTCCGTTTACCAAATCCACTCACAAGGCTTTGGTCAGCCCAAAACTATAGTAGAAGACACTTGCCCAGGGTTCCACGTAGTGGGATTGAACCCAGAACCATTTGCTCGACTAAAGGTGGTGCTCCAGCATGGCCACAGTCAAATGACTGAAACAAGTAAAAGAGTATACAAGGAGTTTTTGTCAACTTTGTTATGTAATAGGTATATGCTATGAATTCTCGGTTTGATTTACCACTAAAACTTTGACTTTAACTGCAAATGAAAAATGTCGTGTTGAGTCTGCTTATCTAAGGTGGCTAGAAGTGGTTTCTCCTTGAGCAAGCAGATATAAATTAAAATAAAGAATGTAAAAGCAAAACTTTTGTCATCACTTGAAAACATTTAATCTAGATAGACATTGTAAATGGATAGAGTATCTTACAGTTGTTTCTAGAAATACCAAGCATGTGGATCATGATACTGAGTAAGGATTCCACATGAGCTAACTATTCCATCATCAGAGAGGGAGAGGTCAGAAAAATATAAAAATGTAAATAATATAGAAATATAAAAATATATACATGTGTATGTGCATGCATGCAACAGAGCACTGGTGTATTGAGAGAATTGTATTTAGTGTGCAAAACTTTGGTCATGTGATGTTGATGGATGAGGACAGTGGCATTGCTTCTCCACGACATGGTTCCAGGGTCAGTCCCACTGCATGGCACCTTGGACAACCGCCTTTTACTATAGCTCAGGCTGACCAAAGCCTTGTGAGTGGATTTGGTAAACAGAAACTGAAAGAAGCCTGTTGTATATATACATGTGTTTGTGTCTGTGTTTATCCCCCACAACTGTTTGGCAACCACTGTTGTTGCATTTACATCTTTGTAACTTAGCAGTTCGGCAAAAGAGATCACTAGAATAAGTACCAGGCTTAAAACAGTAAGCACCAAGGTCTATTCATTCAACTAAAATTCTCTTGAAGGTGGTGCCCCAGCATGGTCACAGCCTAATGATAGAAACAAGTAAAAAGTAAAAGATTTTAAAAGATGATAACTTAAAGTGGAAGGAAGTTGTAGAAGAAGAAGACTGAGGAAGACATGGGATGAAGTATTAAAGGTCGATCTCAAAATGCTGAACTTTAAGAAGGAGATGGTAGAGGACTGAGATGTGTGGCACATTGCGGTACCTGAGAAGACCTACCCACCACTACAGAATTGCAATCCTAAAATGAAGGTGTGGGTGCCAGTGCCATGTAATTGGCACTGGTGTTGGTGCCATGTAAAAAGCATTGGTGATGGTGCCACATAAAAAGCAACCAGTATACTCTGTGGAGTGGTTGGCATTAGGAAAAGCATCCGGCCATAGAAACCAAGCCAAAACAGACTATGGGACCTGGTATGGCCCTTGGTTTGCAAGTTCCTGTCTAGCTGTCCAACCCATGCAAGCATGAAAAATGGATGTTAAATGATGATGATGATGACAACGAGACGACGATTATGATGACAATGATGATGATGATGATGATGACGCCGACAATGACAACAACAACAACAACAACGATGATGACACTGATGATGATGATGCTGATGATGAGGATGATGATGATGATGATGATGATGATGATGATGAAACAGATAGTGCAGAATTTTCAACATTACAAAATCCCATAGTTCACCTTCAAAATCTACTCCATAAAATCAGAACAATTTCTCCAGTAATCTTATTAACCCTGTCAGAATTATTAACATATTCTTGACAATATAATTACAAAATTTAAGTTAGCTGCCCATTACTCATTTGGAGTACCACCAATTCTGTGATTAGTTGATTTAAAGCTTTTAAAGCCAAGATAAAATGTTGGCTTATTCAATTTGAAATTAAAGATAACCACTTCTCCATTTCCAGATTCCTCTTGATGGATGTATT
>NC_043014.1:32448195-32475695 GCF_006345805.1 Octopus sinensis
TATAGATATACATAGACACAAATACATTTAGGCATATATATCTATAGATAATTATATACATACATCCATATATGTGTATATATATATATAAAGATATATATATATACACATATAAATATATATGTATGTATCTTTCTCTCTCTCCCTCTTACAATATATATATATATATATACATGGAAACTGTCAGATGTATAACATATGAATATATATATTTATATATAATTGCACACACACACATATATAGATATACATATATATATCTGTATATATACACATATGTATATATATATATATTTACATACATACACACACATATATATATATGAACATGCATATACATGTATGTGATATAAGTACATGTATCAGTATGTGTGTGTGTATACATATATGTGTATGTGTATATGTGTGTGTGTGTGTGAGTGTATATACATACTTAGATGTTACAGGGTAGGTATATACACACATATATATATACATGGACATGTGTATATATGGATGTGATATGTGTATATATTTCTGTGTATATAAGTATGTGTATATATGTATGTGTATATATGTATGTGTATATACATATATGTGCATGTATATATATATGTGTGTGTTTGCGTGCGCTTGCGTGTGTGTGTGTGTGTATGAGTGCATATACATACATATATTTTTCAGTGTAGGTATATACACACGCATATGTGTCAGTGTGTATGCTTATATATATAATCACACATACAGAGACATTTTGGGGATAAGTATTAATTTTCAAATTTTTGTATCTCTTATATTTTTTAATAGTCTGTGAAAATTTATTTGAAGTTTTAAAATTTATCGCAGATAAGTTTGTTAGCTTTAAAGACGACTGTGGGACACAGTGCAGGCTTTAAAGGAGGATGATCGAACAATTTTGAACAGATTATCTATAATTAGTTAACATATAGGTGCAGGAGTGGCTGTGTGGTAAGTAGCTTGTTTACCAACCTCATGGTTCCGGGTTCAGTCCCACTGTGTGGCACCTTGGGCAAGTGTCTTCTACTATAGCCTCGGGCTGTCCAAAGCCTTGTGAGTGGATTTGGTTGACGGAAACTGAAAGAAGCCCGTCGTATATATGTATATATATATATATGCGTGTGTGTGTTTGTGTGTCTGTGTTTGTCCCTCTAGCATTGCTTGACAACCGATGCTGGTGTTTTTATGTCCCCGTCACTTAGCGGTTCAGCAAAAGAGACCGATAGAATAAGTACTGGGCTTACAAAGAATTAGTCCTGGGGTCGATTTGATTGACTAAAGGCGGTGCTCCAGCATGGCCGCAGTCAAATGACTGAAACAAGTAAAAGAGTAAAAGAGTATATATTCATTCATTTGTTCATTTTTACATCCATTTTTTCCATGTTTACATGGGTTAGATGAATTGGTTATTGAGGCATTGTTTTACAATTGAATACTCTTCCTGTCATTAATCCTTACTTGTTTCTCAAATAAGCATCTTTGATTCTTATGTGATTTTGAAGGTATGAAGGCATGTGATTTTGGTGGCTTGTTGACAGAAGAATTTACAGACACATGTGCATGCTTGCATGCACACACACACACACACACACACACACACACACACACACACACAAATGCACACACGCACATATACACACACACACACAGATATACACACATTATTCTTTTATTCTTTTGTTCTTTTACTTGTTTCAGTCATTTGACTGTGGCCCTGCTGGAGCACTGCCCTCAAGAGTTTTAATCAAACAAATTGACCCCAGAAGTCTTTTTTTTTAGGCCTTGTACTTCTTATATCGGTCTCTTTTCCAGAACCACTAATTCACAGGGATGTAAACGCACCAACACCAGTTGTCAAGTAGTGATGTGTAGGACAAATGCTCACACACACACACACATATACGATGAGCTTCTTTCAGTTTCCATCTACCAAATCCACTCACAAGGCCTTGGTCGACCAGAGGCTATAGTAGAAGACATTTGCCTAGGACCATGTGGTCCTAGGCAACTAAATTGTCTTCCCATCATCATGGAGGTGTTCCAAATGGTTTTTTTCTTATCTCTTAGATTCCACTCAGCAGCTGCACAAGTCCACTTGTTGTTTGTAAACCTTGTAATGTGTCCAGCTCATCAGTATTTGTACTTTTAGTACTCTGCAATCAAACTGTTTGCTGTGTTGTTGAAATGCTAATATGAAATTTGCAAAATAACATGGGAAATTATATGCAATATAAAACCAAAAAGAAAAAATTCATAAATTTATATGGTAAATTTATATGCATACATACATACATACATACATACATACATAGATGCATACATACATACATACATGCATACATACAAAGATGTAGGACTAGTTCTCAGACAGACTCAAAACAGATCTTGAAGAGTGAGAGCATGTCCTTGATGAGGTCTAGAATACCAACAAAATGTCTCTGACAGAGAAGACAAACAACCAATTGATTGTTCAATCAACACATTAAACAAACAACTGAATAGTTAATTGCTAAAATAAAGAAGTGGTACTGAACCTGTGTGCGTGCTATTATTATTTGCATAATGACCCTCCCTAATCACAACAAGATTTGTTTCAATACACAAATTTGGTTTGGGTTTAAAAGTTCAAAGAGGACTAAACCTTTCATATCCCACCAAACAGATTACAACACCTTACGTGGGTGAAAACCTCCTTTAGCCTGAGATGCTAGTGTTTTTCCTGTCCCTACCCACTCTCTTTGGCGCTTGACATTTTTATAGAGAATCCATTTCTTATCACCAGTCACTATTTGGTCAAAAAATAGGTTCATTCATGAGACATAACAGCAAAGAAGAGCACGCATTCACTCTCTATGTGCGATTAGACTCGAAATTTTGTGAGGAACCCATTGACCCAATTTGCTGACTTTTCTGATGGCATGCAGGTATTGATGAATGATTGAATGACCAACTCCAAGCTTTTCTGCTAGTTCCTCAATAGTTACGATGGGATTTTGTTCCACCAGGGTTTGCAGGACGTCCTCATTGAGCTCTACAGATATTCCAGGACGAAGCTTGTCTTCTAGGCTGTAGTTTCCGGCTTGGAATTTCTGGAACCACTGTTGACTATCGCTTATGTTTATTGTCCGATCCCCATATACTGTATTAATATTCCTTGCACTTTCCATTGCATTGTTGCCTTTATTGAACTCATAAAGCAAAATATGCCGAATATGCTCCTTTATCACTTCTATTATGGCTTTGAAAAATAACTGTTAAAATCAAACTGCACTTTTAAAAACTTGCACTAAGAATAAAAACAAGGTAAAATTACTACCTGCTTTTATAGCAAGTTGATGCAGGTAGCTTATCCCATCCCCCTCCGACTTTTAGATCATGCAATTGAAAAAACTGCATTGTTTATGGGATGACCCAGTATATGCTGAGGTATTATACTTTTGCTATTTCTCTATTTCATATTTTGTGGAAATGGTAGCAGGTAGTTTAGTTAGCAGATTACTGACCAGAAATTTGTGTAATATGTGTTTTGGTTTGCTTCCTTTCAGTGCCACATAACAGTGCCTGCCCAGTGCCATGTAAAAGCACCTGTGTAGTGCCATGTAAGAGCGCCCATGCTGTACCATGTAAAAGCATCCATGCTTTGCCACATGAAAAACACCTTTGCAGTTCCACATAAAAGTGCCCATGAATTGCCATGTAAAAGCTCTCAGAACTCTTTCTAAAGTAGTTGGTGTTAGGAAGGGCATCCAGCTGTAGAAACCTTGTCAAATCGGACTGGGGCCTATGGTACAGCTCTGGTCAAACTGTTCAACTCATGCCAGCTTGGACAACAGACCTTAAATGCTGCTACTGCTGCTGATGATGATGATAATGATGACGAAATGTGTTGAGTTAATTACACACTCTGTGTGTGTGTGTGTGTGTGTGTGTGGATATGTATGTTTGTGTGCATTTGTGCATACATGTGTGTAATTAACTCAATATCGTCGTTATATGTAGATACCTAATTGGATATTGATGAGTTAATAATTAACGAGATAGTAAGGATTAGTTCTATATTCATGGCAACCTACATACTACCATAGTATGGATTCAATTTCATAGTAACATAGATACACATACATAAATATTATATATCTGGTGATGTGATTAACACTGTGTCCTCATCTCTCTTCATTTGTCTGTCCTCATTATATGCAGATCAAAAGCAATTCATTGCTATGGTATTTTTACTAGATTCCTTAGGTGCAGGTGTGGCTGTGTGATAAAGCATTTGCTTCCCAGTTGCATGGTCCTGGTTTCAGACCACTGCATGGTACCTTGGGCAAGTGTCTTCTACTATAGCCCTGGACTGGGCTGACTAAAGCCTTAGGAGTGAATTTGTAAACAGAAACTGAAAGCAATCTTCAGGCTCTGCATGCATGACCTATACAATTTATAAATCAGGATGCTAGAACAAGAGAAATCACGAGAAAAAAATAAGTGGAATGGTGAAAAAATGGAAAACAAAACGGAATTCAAATTCAAATTCAAATTACCATCCTGGATTCTTGAAGCTGGCAGACAAGCAATTCTCTGACTAGTGAGGTTCAGCTGTACACATACACACACACACACACCACAACACAAGCACAAACGCACACACACACACACACACACTCCATATACATGTACACACATGCATGTTCTCACACACCCTAACAGGTGTACATATTCTCCCCTGTATAACTCTCTTGCTATTAAACTAATAATTATAATTTTGTACTTCCACATAGTCAGAGGTCAAACATGTTAGCATATTCCACACATGCTCTTTTTCCCTTTTCTTCTTCTCTTTCCTTCTCATCCCAGTTTTGCCTGGACTATTCCCTACCATCCAAAGAAGGAATATGTCCAAAGCATAATATATACATGCATACACACATAAAATCTGCAAAATAAGCTTACAAAAATGCATATATGCATGCAAATATACACCTACATATATACATACGTACATAAATACATACATACATACATACATACATACATACATACATACATTCATATATACATACATATATACATACATACATACATATATACATACATTCATATATACATACATACATACATACATACATACATACATATATACATACATACATATATACATACATACATATATACATACATACATATATACATACATACATACATACATACATACATTCATAGATGATGAATGCCCCATCTTCACAGAAGATTGCTGTCTCTGTGATATCTCCACCAAGTACCTTTAGAGACAGCAAACGTTGACAGACAACAAATGTAGGCCATGCAAGACCAATATATAAGACGTCAACTACATTATCACCAACTGTGAGAGGATGTCTTCCAGGTATTATCTTCCCATAAGGTATGATACGGTAACCAGAATGGCCTGGAACAGGATAACAAAATAGAAAATACCGACAAAGCTGACCATATTGAGACTGATGGATCAAAAGAATATTGGTGGAATAAAAGAATTAAAAGAACCATCAAGTTAAAACACAACCAGCCAGATATCGTTGTGTGGGACCACAAAGAAAAGATATGTTCTGCTATGGAAATCAGCTGCCCTCTGGACACTAATGTGGTTAGAAAAATACAAGAAAATGGGGACATATATGGACCGTTGATAAGGGATTTGCAAATCCAGTACCTAAGATACATTTTTAGCTTCATACTTATTATCATTGGAGAAAAAGGATATATACCAACCTGTCTGGGGTAAAGTGTGGCTGAACTTGAAATCTTGAGGAGAGAACGTAAATCTTTGATTCATATGCTACAAATGATAACTGGGACTTCAAAAATCTGTAAGAGTTTCTTATGATTGAAAGGATGATGGTAAAATCATATTTTCCTTTGCAACTTTGCTACAAAGTAGGAGGTTGGTCAAAATTTAGTTCTAAGATTAAAAAGGGAAAGAAAAGTACATACATATATAATAGACGTGATATAGTAATTTGGGATAGAGAAGAGAAACTGTGTACAATTGGGCAAATCAGCTGCCCAGCGGATCATCATCATCATCATCACCATCATCAACATCATCTTTTAACATCCATTGTCCATGCTGGCATGGATTGGATGGCTTTACCAGGGCTGGTAAGCTGAGGGGCTGCACCAGACTCCAGTCTGATTTGACATGGTTTCTACAGCTGGATGCCTTTCCCAATGCCAATCACTCTATGAGTGTAATGGGTATTTTTATGTGCCACCAGCATGGGTGCCAATTGTATGACACCAGTATCCACCACGACTACAATTTCACTTGGCTCATATTGCCAAGGGTCTCAGTCATTTGTCGTTGCTTCTGTGAGGCCCAACACTTGAAAGGTGCTTTTTATGTGCCACCTACATGACACTGATATTGGCCACATTGCCTCTGTGAGGCCCAACGCTCAACAAGTGTTTTTTATGTGCCACCAGCATTGGCTACGTTGCCTCCATGAGGCCCAGTGCTTGACAGGTACATTTTACATGCCACCAGCACAGGTGCCAATTACATGACCCTTGGCATCGGCCACATTGCTGCCATGAGGCCCTACACTAAACAGGTGCTTTTTACATGCCGCAATGTTAACATAAAGCTAAAAATAAGTAAAAAAAGAAAATACCTATACTAAACTATTAAGGAATCTACAACTACTCTATCCAGATTACAAGTTGAGGTCTATACCTGTAATTATTTGTGCACTGGGGTATGTAAAACACTACCTAGATACCAACCTTGAGAAATTAGGCTTCTCAAAATCAGAAAGGAGAAAGCTGATTCAAAGACTACAGATCCAATCCAGCACTGGAACTGTAAAACATCTGCAAAACTTTCCAGAAGATTATCAATTAAATATATCCAAGCATGTCTAGATATGCAACTATATGCATGAGAATACATACACAAAACCAAACATACAAATCTACACACATACATACATACATACATACATACATGCATACATACATACATACATACATACATACATACATACATACATACATACATACATACATACAAAAATACCCTGTTGATGTTGTTGAAATTCCAGTGAAGGAGCCTTGGATCTTGGTTAGAAACTGACGTTTTCTCTATTGGCAGGAAATCTTAAATAAAACTGAATAATGACATACATACTTTCGAAATTCATTGAATGAATAGTCCTGAAGATGGTAACGTTAGAAATTACAGTGATTTAGCGAACATAATCATTCATTATATGAAAGACTAGTTGCAAAATATTCTCTCTCAAATATAGACTTGAGACACTAGAGTTAATAATGTCCCCAGACAGAGAAAGAAATTGCACATTGGAATGGAAAGCAAATGCTGAACAGATGTCAAAATAGTGTTAAAGATAAGTGAAACAGAAAATATCTATGCCAAACTATTGAGAAATTTGTAGGTACAACAGCAAGACTATAGCTTTAGATATATACCAGTAATTATTATATAATTAATTGCTTCGGTAACAATCGTTAGGCGCTAAAAGGACATGAGTAATTTAAAAATTATGATTATAAACCAATAGAAAAATGTGCAAAAATGCGTTTTATAGCTTAGAAGTTTAGCTTTGTTATAAGAATATGAATAATTGTATGCAACAAATATGTGTAGACATGCATGAGTCAAAACATGCAGATTTCAGGCTAAGAATTACATGTATGCAAGTATACAAACATGCACACAAATACATACATGAAAAGAGATATGTTCATACACACACACACATACTTACACATACACATACATACTTTTGTACATATATACACATGGGTGCACATGTACATACATACACACACATACATACATACATATATGTATACACACATAAATTCATACACACATGCGTATTAAAATACATGTCTGCCTGGTGGCTGTTATCTAAATTCCAGTGAAGGAACATTGTTCCTGTCTTAGAGACAGGAGGGAAATTTGTAAAATAAAACCGAAAGGAATTACATAGATAGATACAAATTTACATCCCAATTGATGCACACATACATACATACAAAGATACATCATACATACATACATACATCATACATACATACATGCATGAATACATACATACATACATACATACATACATACATACATACATACATACATACATACATACATACATACATACATACATACATACATACATCATACATACATCATACATACATCATGCATCATACATACATACATACATACATACATACATACATACATACATACATACATCATACATACACATACATACATCATATACATACATACATCATACATACATACAACATCATACATACATCATACATACATACATACATCATACATACATACATCATACATACATACATCATACATACATACATACATACATACTACGGTACACAGATGTTTGAATCAAATTAAACTGATCATTCAGCTCTTAATTCTATTCAGCTTCGTTTAAACAAGGACAGCGAATCATCACATCGACCAAATTAATTAAAGACTATTGTATTGACAAATTAAGGAGAAGATAAATAAAAGCAAATGCAAAAAGAAAAGCAAACTGGTAAAGAAGGACATAATTTAGTTTAATGAATGGTGGAGAGATCAATTGATGTTTGGAGAGATATAAGAATGTTTGGTAAGAATGTGTGGCATGTTGTTTGGGAATAGAACATTAAGTAATGATGAGGTGTGTTCAAAAGCTATGATTGACAAAGTGGCTGTGAATATATATCTGCATTTATCTATCTATCTATCTATCTATCTATCTATCTATCTATCTATCTATCTATCTATCTATCTATCTATCTATCTATCTATTTATCTGTCTGTCTGTCTGTCTGTCTGTCTGTCTACCTATCTATCTACCTATCTATCTATCCATTATCTGTCATCTATATATCATCATCATCTATATATATATATATTTATTAATTTATTTTTAATCATTATATATATATTGGAAATTTCATTTGAAGCAGCTTGAATAATGTAAGCATTATTAATATGACATACATAATAATGTATGTCATATGATTAGGGTAGAGGTTATTAAAATCTGGAAAATGTGCAGAAACCATTTGATAATAAAACAATGTGAACCCTATGGAGTATGTATGTATGTACATATGTATGTATATATATATATAGATAGATACATACATACATACATATGTACATACATACATACATATATGTGTGTGTATATCTATCTAACTATGTATGTATGTATGCAAGTGTTGGTGTGTTTACGTTCCTGTAACTTAGCAGATTAGCAAACGGGACTGATAGAATAAGTACCAGGCTTAAAAAGAAAATAAGTATTGGGGTCGATTCATTCAACTAAAAATCCTTTAAGGTGGTGCTCTAGCATGGCTGCAGTCTAATGACTGAAACAAGTAAAAGGTAAAACAGGATACACATGTCCTCAAATATATGATAGGTTAAGAAATCATTTGCATACTTTTTACTGAGCCACCATCAATGTATCACGGCTAATTTCTAATAATACTGTGGAACACGGATTTTGTCCTTCAGTAGCAACTGTTATTTCCTGTTTGCTTATTCCTAGAAAGTATGAAAAGTGGCTAATATTTCCTTCAAACTTTGCTTTTGTTATGATATTCAAACTCCAAAGAATCCTTCTCAGCACATGAGTATGATGCTCCCCCACTACTCCTGCTCATGATCAGAGATGCACATGTTGCCAGCCACTAAGAGACATGCTCAAGTGGTTATGGTCAAGCAAATGACAAGCAAATCTGTGGTGTTGAACAGAATATTTGCTATAACAATATTTCTGCTTCAGCAACTCGGAGCTGAATCTATCTGAAATGTAATGGAAAATAGGTCAGTTTCAAAAATTTGATGTCCAGGTCACAAAAGCAAAGTTTGAAGGGAATAGTAATCATTTCCTTTGATTTCTAGATAGAAGCAAATAAGAAATAACACTTACTGACCAAAGACAGAAAAAAAAATTTAAAGAATTTTGTTACACAGTATAATATAAAAACTAACCAATGCAGAAGTTACCATTGATATACAGTTATGCAGACATACATCTTATAGCAACATGTAGAACATTATTTTTATACCACAAGAAGATACTACCCTCAGCTATCGTAGTGTCTGTTATTTACTGCCACATCAAAATGTTATCATGTTTTTATCACACATCCATATCACCATAATATCTCTTTCTTCTTTACTGTTTGTTTGTCAGATTGTCTATCATTCTCCTTTTCTTTACCTCTCTCTTTATGTATGCGTGCGTGTATGAGTGTGTGTTGTGTGTGTGTGTGTGTGTGTGTGTGTGTGTGTGTGTGTGTGTATGAGTGTGTGTTTGTGTGTGTGTGTGTATTTATATGTATATAATGTTAACTTTGAAAGACTGTGATAAAGAGTGTGGTGGGAGAATAATGTATTCCCAATATTACCAATGAAATAACACAATGAGGAAATGAGATCACATTAGAGAGAGTGAGATGGTGTGAAAGAAGAATGAGGAAGATAGATAGATAGATAGATTGTGAGGGAGGACGAAACAGACAGACAGGCAGACAGACTTACAGACGGACGAACAGGCAAATGGACAGATGGATGGATGGATGGATGGATGGATGGATGGATAAATGGATAGACAGACAGACAGACATGTAGATACAGACAAAGAGATAGATAGATAGATAGATAGATAGATAGATAGATGGACGGACGGACGGACGGACGGACGGACGACGGACGGACGGACGGACGGACGGACGACGGACGGACGGACGGATGGATGGATACATACATACATAAGTGGGTAGATAAAGAGAGAGAGAGAGAGAGAGAGAGAGAGAGATGGATGGGTGGATGGATAGATAGATATAGATAGATAGATAGATAGATAGATAGATAGATACAGGGAGAGAAAACTGTTGCTGTCTTTGTGATGGCATTAGTGTACAATGCAGGGGAAAATGTGCCAACTAATCATATCTCACTGTTGTTGGTTGCAGGCTGTAAAAGAGCAAATATTCTGGTAAACTGCAAATGCTAACGTTTGTTGAATGAGAGAATGTAAGTAGCCATTAGTTATATAATACTGCATTATGACTTCTGACATTTGCTGTATGGCTAAAGCTTTCCTTTTTCCCTCTCATCATAAAATCCTATGTAAAGACATTAAAAAGCAGCATCACATCTGCAACTCATAACTATGTATTGGTAATCAATCCAATAAAAGAAAACTTGGAGAAAAATGTCAGAATTCTCTCCACTGAATAGATTCTTCATTCAGACAGTAAACAGAAGACACTGCAGGATTTTTTTTTCTTTTTCTTTTTTTTTTCCTTTTTTCTTTCTTTTTTTTTTTGTCCAGCAACTGTCCATTCATCCTCTTACACAGAGTGTCGTAATCTCTTCTAATCCTACTTCCTAAGTTAGTCTTCTGCATGACTGATTAAATGTAAGCAATGACAAAATCTCAAAGGTTAAAGTTCACCTCTTGATTTCCAAATGCTGTAATTCTTCAGCATACTTAAAACTAATCCAAACAATAGGGAGTTTTTCGATATTTGCGTGGTTGTAAGAGTCTTTGATATCTAAATTAATCAATGTTTTTAAACAGAAATATGAATAGAACCACACAGGCAGACATCACAGGAAAACAGAGAGAATTGTTTAAGTAGCTCAGTAGTCTCATAATCCACATTGTTTTATAATCAAATGGTTTCTTCTCATTTTCCAGATTTTAATAACCTCTACCCTAATCATATTTTCTTTCACATATTACCATAGGTTGAATGAGTTGAAGCTATTTTAGTTTTGACTGGTTTCAACCAGTTACTTGCAGTTTCTGACATTTCTACAGTTTCTATTGTTTCCTAAGATTTTTGTAGAATTTCACATTTCCAAAGAATGTTAGAAATGGCTGCAGGAACTTTAGGATTGGTTTTCTTACATTTATATTTGGAAAGATTTTTTTATAGCAGTTTCAGTCAATTCAGACATGATGGGGAAGTGGGTATTTGACCCTGTAGCATTCACATTATTCAGTCAAATATATTGCTTCTTTATTCACATAGTTTAAATTAATTATGTATTGTTTTGTAGCTTTGAGATTTTGATAATGTGATTTTTATTTTTTTAGAATGATATTGTAGGGTAGAATTGAGAAACCAGATCTGACCAGTTTGAACATAAAGCAGGTAGTATATTTTCACCGGATATATCCAGTATAAATGCTAAAGGGTTGAAGTGTTTAGCAATAATTTCAGAAGCTTTGGAATGGTTAACAGTTGGTTCAGCCATTTTGCATTGATTTTGAATTGTTTCAGTCAATTGTTTTGAAGCAGTAAGACATTTTCTGTTGTATTTGATGTGTTTTGGTCCTTTCAAGTGGTTTCAAGTGTTTCAAGTGTTTCAAGAAGGACTGTTGTTGCTTTTGTTCATTTTGGAATATAATTCTATGAGTTTTAAGGCCTGGTTTTGTATTGTTTCAGGAATATTTCAAATACAACCAAGTGGTTTCAAACAATTTAGAGTTGTTCCAGGAAGTTTTTAGGTTGCTACAATCGGCTTTCATTACATGTCCTTTTGATATTTTGGCTATACACACACATGCACACATGCATATATATATATATATATATAAAATATATAATGCATGAAGATGGAATGAGCAGGTTTTAATGTAAATCACTACAATTGTTTCTGTGCCTTAGTATCAGTTGTTAATTACTGAGTGTTTCATATATTATACATATTATATATATATGTATAATGTGCGAAACAGTCAGCAATTAACAGGGGATACTAATGCACAAAAACATTTATAGTGGTTTTGATTAAAATTTATTCAATCCATCTTCTTGTATTTTTCTGTGTGAATCTCCACATGTATCTCCATATAATATCTCTCATATAATTGCTGTTATATGAGGGTATATGGTATCTGATGTCTGCAGAGGAGCTTCGGAAAGCACATTATAAGGTTATTACCCAGATGATATTAAATTATACACACACATACACACACACACACATACACACACACACTGACACAGGCACACACACACACACACACGAGTGCACATGCATACACACACAAGCATGCACACACATACACATGTATGTATATCTATACCTATATCAATACATCTATATCTATCTAGCTATCTAATCTATATATATACATATATATATACACACACACATATACATACATACATACATACATAAATATATATACATATATACAGACATATATGTATATATATACACACACACAGGCACACACGCACACATACACATTTATCTATCTATCTATCTATCTATCTATCTATATATATATATATATAAACATATATATATATATACATATATATAGATATATACACATATACACATATATACATATATATATATACATATATATATATATATATATATATATATATAATATATATATATATAAACATATATATATACATATATATACATATATACATATATACAGACATATATATTCACATATATATATGTTTTGTGTGTGTGTGTGTATGCAAAAAAGCCACCAAACAAACAGAAGAGTGGTAGCTAGGGCAAACAAAAATTATCAAGGCATGAAATAATATGTTTACTGGCATCAAAGCATTTTCATGGCTTGTTCTAAAAGCTATTAAAGTTGAGAGGGTTCCAGAATTTCTGAACTACTTGAAGCACATGTAAATGATAATCTTTGTCAACAAAACGAATTTGTAGTGGATCAGATCATCAATCATGCAAACTGCAGTGTTATTAATTCAGAACCTCCTAAATTTCCTGCAAGCATTTAAAGCAAGACCCTGGTGTTAGTGATGAAGTCTAGAGTCATTACAAGCAGTGAACATGTGGTCATATGTCATTTCATTGAAGCTGGACTTAATAGTGACACAACTGAGTATTTGAATCCCCTTGAAAAAGTTCTGATGCCATAGATTATTAATTATTGTGATTCAAATATGGTTATGTTATTGTGATTCAAATAAAACACAGAAGTGACTGTATGGTCAGAAGTTGGTTTCCTAACCTTATGATTCCAAGTTCAAGTCCCACTGTGTGGCACCTTAGACAAGTGTCTTCTACTATAGCCCCAAGCATGACCAAAGTAATGTGAGTGAATTTAGTAAACGGAAACTGAAAAAAGCCCATTATTTGTGTGTGTGTGTGTGTGTGAGTGAGAGAGAGAGAGAGAGAGAGTTTGTGTACAACTGAACCTCATTAGTCGGAGATTTGCTTGTCTGCCAGCTTCAAGAATCCAGGATGGTATTTTGAATTTGGCAGTCTTTTGTTTGAATGACTTCTGTTTGGCCAGTTGTGACCATGTCTGGTAAGTTCACCATCATCAGTTCATCTGTGTATTTTTGTGTGTATGTGTGTTTGCATGTATCTACATATATCTTTGTGTCTGTGTTTGTCCACCTCCACCCCTTGACAACCAGTGTTGGTGTGTTTATGTCCCTGTAACTTAGCAGTGTGGAAAAAAAAGACTGATAGAATTAGTACTAAGCTTAAAGAAACAAAATTACTGAGGGTGATTCATTTGACTAAAATTCCTCCAGATTGTACTCCAGCATGGCCATAGTCTAATAACTGAAACAATTTGAAAGTAGAATGTAGAATGTTCATCCCAGACTTTGTAGCAGCATGCAATTCAAAGCATTTGTGGAAATATTTTCAAAAGGAAATTCCCACTGTTTATTCATGTGAAAGTCTGGCAACCTTGATCACTAGGTTTGACTCTATGTAGCTTTTGGATTTGGATGTCAAAGTGGTTAAGTCCAATGCAATGTCTCACAACAGCATTGCTATAGTGATGTGAGTGAGGCAAAAGGAGACAATTCTATTATAACTGTTGATGGTGGATATGTAGAGAGCGATATCATCCCTTGTGTTAGGGCCAAATAAACAAAGTTTTATGGCTTCCTTAAAGACTCTGAAACTTATGTATGAGTGAATGAATATACATATGTAAGTGGTCATTTATACATATATCATATCATCATCATCATCATCATCGTCATCATCATCGTCATCATCATCGTCATCATTTAGTATTCATTTTCCATGCTGGCATAAGTTGAAAGGTTTGGCAGGAACTGGCCAGCCAGAGAGCAGCACCTGGCTCCAATGGTCTGTTTTGGCATGCTTTCTACAGCTGGATACCCTTCCGAATGCCAACCACTTTACAAAGTGAACTGCATACTTTTTATATGGCACCAGCATGTGTGTATATATAGGGGTTATATGTGTGTATATATAGGGCTTGGACAAAGCAATGGAAACACCTATCCATAATACCTCAAAAGCTTGTTTATGTTTATGCTTTTTGATTTATTATTAGTGTTGCATAATGTTTTGCTGAAATTGCTGTTTCTTTTCAGATGTCATCAGAAAAAGGTAATTAAGATTCATTAAAATGACAGATCTGTTGGACTTTCAAAGAGGTCAAATTGTTGGTACTCGTATGGCAGGCACTAGCATAACGAAAATAGCCGAAATGTTTGGTGTATCAAGAAGTACAGTCTTGAAAGTAATGACAGCCTTTGAGAAAGAAGGAAAAACCTCCTCGTTGAAACAAAACTCTGGAAGAAAACCAAAACTTTCAGATTGGGACTGTTGGACTCAAACACAAATTGTTAGAAAGGATCACAAAAGTACAGCTCCCAAAATTACTGCAGAGCTTAATGACCACCTTGAGAACCTAGTTTCCACAAAACTTTTTACCAGGAGCTGCACAAAGCCAGATTTCATGGGAGGGCTGCAATCAGAAAATCACTACTTTCAAAAACAAACGTTGCAAAGAGTTTAGAATGGAGTAAAACCTACAAAATTGGTCCCTAGAGCAGTGGAAGAATGTTATTTTCTTGGACGAGTCATCCTTTACCGTATTTCCGACCACTGGCCGAGTATACGTGTGGAGACAGCCAAAAGAGGCATTTGACCCAGACTGCTTTCTTCCAACTGTTAAACATGGAGGAGGATCTGTGATGATCGGGGGTGGGGAGGTATATCTTGGAAATCCACCAGCCCAATGGTTTCCCTTCATGGCAGAATTAATAGTCAAGACAGGAACCAATGTGTCCAAGGATTGCATCAAGCTCCAATGTCTTCTTTGGCATGGTGTTTTATGGCTGGATGTTCTTTCTCATGCCACTAAAATTTACATCATGGACTGGGTATTTTTTTGTTGTCATTTTGTGCCACCTGCATTATTGAGGTTGCCATGCAGTTCACAGAACAACAAACCCTGGGGGTTGGGGGTTGGTGTCAACGCCATGCTAGGGGGTGAGAGTGGAGGTGCATGGTTTAGTGGTTAGGATGTTGGACTCATGATTGTAAGATTGTGGTTTCAGTTCCTTGACAGGGTGATACGTAGTGTTCATGAGCAAATCACATCATTTCGTCTTGCACCATTTCACTCAGCTAGCAAAAATGAGTAATCATACAATGGAACTGCATCCCATTCAGGAATCTATACACCATGAAGCTGAGAAACTGGTCCTTATGCGTTGACTTGAGAAAGCAACTTTTCCTACAATGGACTGATATCTCATTCAGGTGGGGAATATATAAGGTATGGACTGGGAAATTTACAAGTGGCTGAGCACTCCAAAAACACATATACCCTTAACATAGTTCTCAGGGAGATTCATCCAGGCACAGGATGTGACAAGGCTTGACATTTGAATTATAAGTACAACTCATTTTTGCAAGTTGAGTGGGCTGGAACAATGTGAAATAAAGTGTCTTGCTTAAGGACACAATGCACCACCAGGAATTGAACTCACAACTTTATGATTGTGAGTCAAATTCCCTAACCATTAAGCCACATGCATGCCATCACTAACTGTAAGGACTAGAATTTGCTGCAGTAACAAACCCTGATTTCTAAATATCTTTTTGGAAAGCTATATTACAAATACTGAGTGAAGTTACATGATTAAGTGGTTTGAGAATTCAGCTCACAATCACAAGGTCATGAGTTCAATTCCTCGTGATGCGTTGTGTTTTTGAGCAAGACACTTTATCTCACATTGCTCCAGTCCACTCAGCTGACTAAAATAGATAGTACCTGTAATTTAAAAGGCCAGCCTTGTCACATTCTGTGTCATACTGAATCTCCATGGAAACTACGTTAAGAGTACACATGTCTGTGGAGTGCTCAGCCACATGTACATTAATTTCATGAGCAGGCTGTTCTGTTGATCAGATCAACTGGAACCCTCATCATCGTAACCAATGGAATGCCAGTTTTTTTCATTACAAATATTTAAGAGGTGGGGGTCATGCTAATATAATAATTAATGATGAAATATGCAGAAGTAAATGTGAATGATATTAAAAGGATTTCAGAGAAGTGAATTGAATATGTGTTGATAGATACAATTCTATATTTAAGAGATGAGGAATCATGTACATTATATACATTATTTACATTCGACGGGCATATGGCATAGTGGTTAAGAGCGCGGTCTACTAACCCCAAGATTCCGAGTTGGATTCCAAGCAGTGACCTGAACAATAACAATAATAATAATAATAATAATAATAATAATAATAATAATAATAATAATAATAATAATAATAATAATAATAACAACAACATCAAAAAATACCTTAGAAATGAGAACCCAGGTTCGAAGTTTCCCCAAGACACATGAAGAAGGCTGGAGGGTATATAAGCCGAAATGTTGTGTTAACAACAAACAAGATGAGGACAAATATCGTCAAATGTAAATAATGTAAATAATGTAAATAATGTGAGTTGATAGATGTATAGTGTTAGTCTTCAAGAAAATGTGAGTGTAAATGAGTTGAACTGTTATAAGTATCAAACATCAAATCCTTACTGCATTGTCTCTGTTTTCTAAAACTTTTCATTGGCACAAGTGTGGCTGTGGGATAAGAAACTTTCTTCACAACCACATGGTTTCAGGCTCCGTCCCACTGCTTAGCACCTTGGGTAAGTGTCTTCTGCCCGACTAAAGAGTTGTGAGTGAATTTCGTAGATGGAAACTGGAAGAAGCCCATCATGTGTGTGTGTATCTTTGTGTCTGTGCTTGTCTCCTACCACTGCTTGACAACCAGTGTTGGTGTGTTTACATCCCTGTAACTTAATGTTTCAGCAAAGAAGACTGGTAGAATAACAAATAAAAAGTTCTTGAATGTGATGCCCCAGTATGGCCACATTCTACTGATTAAAAGAAGTGAAAGGTAAGAGATAAAAGATTGATTTTTACATCATTTGTTGTTTTTTAGATTTTAAACACCTTGAGAGGGAGCTTTTATCTATTAAATGTTAGGCTGCTCCTGTTAACTGAAGTTATTCAAATCAACTATAACATATGTATGAGACCTTTTTGTATAGATATTGTAAAAGAAACTGATTCTAAATTTTGGCAAAAGGCCAGCAATTTTGGGGTAGGGGGATAAGTTGATTACATCGACCCCAGTACTCAACTGGTACTTCTTATTTTATCAACCCGGAAAGGATGAAAGGCAAAGTCGACCTCGGCAGAATTTGAACTCAGAATGTAAAGATGGACAAAATACCGGTAAGCATTTTGCCCAGCATGCTAAAAATTCTGTCAGCCCACCACCTTAATGATAATAATAATAATAATAATAATAATAACGACGACGACGACGACGACGACGACGACGACGACGACGATAATAATGATTATAATAATAAATAATTTTCAGTTCCAAAAAATGGAACTGAAAACTATTTAAGAATGATCCCTGGCTTACCATCCATGCAGGAAATGCAAAAGATTGTCTTAACTGGTACATCACATGTGTTGAGAAGATCATTGTCGCTGTGGATTTTCTTTCCTTTGCCCCCTTTATTTTATTTGTTTACTTTTCTATTTTTCATGTTTTCCTTTTTCTTTCTGTCTTTTTTTCCTCTTTTCCTCTGTCACATGTCTCTGTAAATGAACAATCTGGTGTTTGTTTTAATGATCTACCAATATGTACAGGGCGTTTCTCTGCCCTGGGTGTCAGGAAGACACTCAGCAAGAAATGGAAACAGAATTGAAAGAAGATGCTAATGAAAATAATAATAATAATAATAATAATAATAAGAAGAAGAAGAAGAAGAAGAAGAAGAAGAAGAGGAGGAGGAAGAGGAGGGGAGGAGGGGAGAAGAAGAAGAAGAAGAAGAGGAGGAAGAGGAGGGGAGGGGGGAGAAGAAGAAGGAGAAGAAGAAGAAGAAGAAGAATCCTCTCTACTAAAGGCTCAAGGCCTGAAATTTAGCAAGAGGGAGTTAGTCAATTACATTGACCCCAGTGTTTCACTGGTATTTAATTTATCAACCCTGAAAAGATGAAAAGCAAAGTCAACCTCAGCAGAATTTGAACTCAGAATGTAGCAACAAGCAAAATACTGCTAAACATTTATCTCAGCATGCTTAATGATTCTGCCAGCTTGCCGCTGACTTAATAACAATAATAATGGTGGTTTCAAATTTTGCCACAAGGGCAGTAGTTTTGGGGGACGAGATGCTAACAATTCTACCATCTTGCTACCTTTAGTAAGTGTCTTTGTAAAAGACTCTGGAAGATGTATACAGGAAGCATGACAATTTTGGTAGTAAGGTATTTTCGAACATGGCTGATACCTGTGAGTGAAAAATGTAATGAGGTGTTGGTAATAGTTCTGTTGCAAAGACAGATTGGGAAAGACATTGATAGATGTCGCTAGAACCTTCTTGAATATAATTGTAACTCATTGGTGAACATGATGGAGTATCAAGATGCATGGAGACATCTTGTATACTTGCAAATTTGCAAACCAATCCAACCTATACCTCTGATGAAGATTGTGATACTGATGATGATGATGTGATGATGATGATGATGGTGATGATGATGATGGTGATGACGATGATGATGATGATGATGATGATGATGGTGGTGGTGGGGGTGGGGGGTGGTGGTGGTGGTGGTGGTGGTGATGATGATGATGGTGATGATGATGAAGACAATGACAATGATGGTGATGATGATGACAAAAAGGAAGATGACATTGAAAACAACAACTGCAACAACAATGATGATGATGATGATGATGATGACAATTAGGATGATGGGAATAATAATAGGTATAATTATGTTGGTGGAAGTATTGACATCTTATATGGCAGTGATGGTCATGTTGATGGTGCTAGAATTCTTGATGATTCAGTGGAGATGGCTTAGCAGTAGTGGTGATGTCAGTGATGTTGGTGATGATGGTGGTGGTGGTGGTGCTGCTGGTGCTGCTGCTGCTGATGATGATGAGATGGCATGGATTGGTCATAGAGTTTGTAATGGTTTTAGTATTGGTGTTGGTAGCAGTCAAGTTTATGATTACGATGTTGATGATGATGATGGTGATGATGACAATGATGACATTGATGATGATGGTGGTGGTAGTGGTAGTGGTGGTAGTGTTGGTGGTGGTAGTGATGGTGATGGTGGTGGTGGTGGTGGTGGCCATCATCGTCGTTGTTGTTGTCATAGTCATCATAGTGATAATAATGATGATGATGATGGTGGTGGTAGTAGTGATGATGATGATGGTGATGATGATGATGATGATGATGATGATGATGATGATGATGGTGGTGGTGGTGGTGGTGGTGGTGACGATGATGATGATGATGATGATGAAAATGACAATGACAACGACGACAATGATGATGATGATGATGATGATATATTTATTGGTCCCCTGGCTTGGCTCAACTCATTTACAGACTGACTGAAAGGAATTTTTATAAATGTTTCTTTAAAGCAACTGAAGCTGCTACATACAGATCTATCTAATCATTCTATATATGCTTGCCTGTCTTTACCATACCACCGCCAACACTACCACCACCAACGCCACCACCACCACCACCACCATCGACCAAAGTCCACCACCAACCAACCAAGGACCACTCTGCAATAAATCTCTGAAGCCAACTAATTATATCACTGACTTGAACAGCCAGCCAAGCTTTGCAATGAAAGATTTATGGCATGTAGCTTACAGTGGAGTTGTCTCCCTTGTGAGTTCTCACCAAAGTAAGGCAAGAATGTCATAAACTGTATTTTATATTCTGAAAATGACAAAGACACCATGTTCACATAATTTAGCCAAACTATTCACAGAATTTATTATACCAACAATCTGTTATTTATATATTTTTTCCCTTCTCTTTTTCATTTTCTCTGTACCTTCTTTTCTTTCTGCACTTATTATTATTATTATTATTATTATTATTTTTTCCTTTGGTTTTCTTTCTAGTTTTTCCTTCGTTCTTTTTATTCCATGTTTTGTCCTTCATTTCTTTCCATCTTTTTCATCTGGTTTGTCTTTCTCTTTCTTCCGTTTCATTCTGATATTAATCTATTTACTTAACTTATTTATGTATTTTTCTGATTTATTTATTGTTACTTTCATTTCTTTTGTTTTGTTTAGTTTTTCTTTTTTTTGGTGAGAGATTTTTTTTTGTTCTTTGATTTATTTGTTTCTTTATTCTATTTGTATTGTTGATGTCAGTGTTGTTACTCTACTTGTTGTTGTTGTTGCTGCTGTTCTTTGGGTTTTTTTTCCTCCAGTTGTTGTTTTCTCCAGCCTTTATGAGGTCTTCTGTATCATTTGTCAGGCAACTTGATATCCTCTTCTCATTCCAACAAATGAATGAATGGACGAAAAAAGAGGAGGGGAAGGAGGAGGAGGACATAGAAGAGGAACTGTCAAGACTATCACCACTACCACCCTTACTGCTACCACCATTACCATCAAAACTACCCTCACCCTTCTACTCCAATGCAGTCACCATACCTCTCACTTCCAACTTATTTACCTCATATTTTCTCTCTCACTAATCTGCCCACTGTATGATGCTAAATGATGACGATGATGATAACACTGATAATTATGACAATGACGATGATGATGATGATCATCATCATCATCATCATCATCATCATTATCATCCTCATCATGGCAACACAGATAATGACAATGATGAAAATGATGATGATGATGATGATGATGATGATGACGATGATGATGATGAGGGTGATGGTGATGATGATGATGGTGATGATGATGACGATGATGACCATCCAGTGTGTGTATCCAAGCTCTAAAAATGAAATTTGTTTGATAACAGTTATTTCAGTTTCCTACCAATCAAAAGCACTGAAGTTACACACACAGACACACACACGCACGCACACACACAAACACACACACACTTTGTCATACTTGGAGATGGTAATATTTTATGAATTAAACACACACACACACTATATATTTGGTCTTTACTTTAGCTTTATTATTGTTATTATTATTATTATTATTATTATTATTATTATTATTATTATTATTGTTTCTTCATCAAATTCCTTTCATCACACATCCTGTGACCTCTTCAGTGACAATCTATTGCATGTGTCTCTTCTTATTCTGCGTATTCCATTTTCCCAGTTTAATTGGCAAAATATAACCATCCCCAAGTATCACAATATTTGTTTCAATACACAATTTCAGCTCAAGAATCTTGCAAAACAAATGCACAAATGTACTATGAAATGGGGTTTCTTTGAACACCGAAGTAACTTTGAACAAAATATATTTTGTTTCCTTGTATTGCATGTTACTAAAATCTCTTACAGAACTGTTTAAATGTATTGTTAGACTTTAGAATTATATTTATATGATACTCTTTTTACTTGTTTCAGTCATTTGACTGTGGCCATGCTGGAGCACCACTTTTAGTTGAGTAAATCGACCCCGCAGCTTATTCTTTGTAAGCCTAGTACTTATTCTATCTGTCTCTTTTGCTGAACTGCTAAGTTACAGGGACGTAAACACACCAGCATCGGTTGTCAAGCGATGTTGGGGGGACAAACACAGAGACACAAACATATACACACACACGTGCATATATATATATATATATATGTATGACGGGCTTCTTTCAGTTTCCATCTACTAAATCCACTCACAAGGCTTTGTTGGTCCGAGGCTATAGTAGAAAACACTTGCCCAAGGTGCCATGTAGTGGGACTGAACCCAGAACCATGTGGTTGGTAAGCAAGCTACTTACCACATAGCCACTCCTATGCCTATATATATAGGCATAGTAAAATTTGTAAATATAACTTTGATTATCCACTCAAAGAAAGAATTTGTCAACTTCTTCAAATTCCAGCAAAACAAAAATTTTTGCCAGATATGAATACTTTTGTCAGTAGCTAAAGCACTTCTTGCATAAAAGATACAAGCTTTTTTTAAAATATGATGTTAATATAACTAGTTAATAATTTTTTATTGAAGTGTTTTTATAACTTTGGTATCTTTGTAAAAACTTGCATAACATGACATGTTCCACCCCACACCCCCGACTTTGATTATCCAGCAGGGTTACTTTGAATGCCTTTCAAAGTAACCCCAATCACTGTTTCCAGCAGTAAGCAAGCTGCTACTATGGTTCAAACTAATAGATTTTTAAATGTTTTTCCTATTTATGGATAATATTTCACCCTTTGAACTAATGAGGTGTAACCCCAAATTTATCCCTTTTTTTATTATGGCTTGATAACTTGAATAAATTTTTTTTTCTGTTGCAAAGTCTAATTCTTTAAACCATATTCTGCTTTTCTTTTTAGGATCAACTTGTAGTTTGGATCAAGATTAGCATTAACCAGATAGTCATGCCAAGAATTTATAATAGAAAATCTGGCTCTTGAAACTATAAATCCTATAGCTGAAAGAGGCTGGATAAAGCAGTGACAGATATTAAAGCAAAGAAAATTACCCTTCGGAAAGCCAGTGTTGTTTATAAAATTCCAGTTGGAACTCTGAGCCAAAGATTGAACAATAAGCATAGCAGGCAACCTGGTCACCCTTCAGTGTTCAGTGAAAAAGAAGCAGCGTTTGTTGCTCACATTACAGCTGTTGCAGAATGGGGGTTTCCATTTGATGCTATGGATTTGAGAGTGCTTGCCCATAAGAAAAAAAACATTACAGTTCAAAGTAACCTCAAATCAGGGGTTGCTTTGAACGGCAACAATGATATATAAAAAAGTAATCAAATATTGACTGCAACTTATTTGTATTTTATATATCCAATTACCTTTTTAGTTAAGATTGAAAAAAAGGTGATGAAATCATTGCAATGATTTCAAAGTAACCCTGTTTTGTGGTATATATTTTGTCTTTAACTTGTTTCAGAGCCTGGAATGCAACACTGTTGGGGTGTCACCTTGACTGCAGTACTTATTTTTTCTTTATCTAAGTCTAGTGCTTATTCTATTGGTTTCTCTTGACAACCTGCTAAGTTATGGGGAGTAAACAAACCAGCACCAGGTATCTAGTGGTGGGGACAAACACAAAGGCACGCACAGATAGTTACATATGTATGTGTGTGCCTCTGTGTGTGTGTGTGTGTGTGTGTGTGTGTGTGTGTGTATGCTAGCTATGCTGATGGCACAAAATTATCACAGGCATTAAAAAAATCAAGATGATATCACAAACTTACAGTGGGACTGAATTCCATATATAAGTGGGCCGAAATAAACAACATGCAGCTTAATGCTGAAAATTTTCAAGTACTGCACTATCATCTCACGAATGCACTACCACCTGCATACACAGGATCTGAAGGCACTATAATCCCAGAGTCACAGGCAGTAAAAGACTTGGGGATCAGTATGTACAATGACACATCATTTTATATGCACATAACCAAGATGGCAGCAAAGCACAGACAACTGGCAGGATTGATACTGAGGTCCTTCAAGGCAAGAGACCAAGAAACTATGTTTTCAGCCACCTGGACTACTGCTCCCAGTAATGGTCACCACATAGTGCCAAACTAACAGCAGAACTATATTGTATATATATATACAATATATTTATATTTATATTTATATACACGCAAGTAGTGAGGATTTAAATTTCCTCGTATGGGGTTATTTATAACAATCCGGATACCAACTTGTATTATCAAATATATTGAAAGAAAATTTCCAAAATATATATGTATAAACAGTTCATTAATGTGTAAAGTTAATAAAAGAAAATGGAGAAGAAAAAATATGTAGTGGTTACTTGGTTACATTTATTAGTATCAGAATGAAAAAGTAATACCTTTAAGATTTAGGATATAAAGGGACCAGATCAAGAACAGAAATAATCAAAAAAATAACCAAACAAATCCTACATATGTTTCAATCTGGCTTAAGGTTTGAATTATCAGCATTCAAGCAATTTTATATGTAAAAAAAACCCACATTTAGTTGGATATCTTCAGGGATAATTCAAACCTAATGCTGGATTGAAACATATGTAGGATTTTTTGTGGGGGTTATTTCTTTGATTATTTCTGTTCTTGACCAGGTCCCCTTATATCCTGAATCTTATAGGTATTATTTTTTCATTGTGATACTAATAATGTAATCAAGTATCCACTACATATTTTTTCTTCTCCATTTACTTTTATTAATTTTATTTATATATATCAGGTCATCCCATAAGTTCTGTCCAAATTTTGAATAAAGAAAACATGTAATCAAATGTTATATTTAATTGAAATTTAATTATCAATGTACTTTCCCTGATTATTTATGACTTCCTTCCATCTATTTACAAGTTTTTTAATCCCATCAATGCAAAATTCTTTCAAAACGAAGAACTCTGAAAGTTACTTACCACACAGCCACTCCTGATATTAACATTCTACATAGTTGTTTGACACAGTAGAAATGACAGCCCAAATCTCACCAAACTAATTTCTACTATTTTAAAGAGAACACATGGGTACACTAAATTTGCAAAGAAAAAAAGAACAATATTTTCCTTTTGTTCTTTCATTCTTTTATTTGTTTCAGTCAATTAACTTCAGCCATGCTGGACCACTACCCTAAAGTATTTTAGTCAAAGAAATCGACCCCAGGACTTCTTCTTTGTAAGCTTAGTACTTATTCTATCAATTAAAAATAGATATAATATCATTAAATATAGATTTAATACCATAATGGTTTCTAATTAAGGCATAAGGCCAATAAATTTGAGGGGAGGTGATAAGTTGATATTACCAACCCCCAATACATGACTGGTGCTTTCTTTTGTCAACCCTGAAAAGATGAAAGGCAAAGCTGACTTCAGCAGGATTTGAACTCAGAACAGAACATAAAGAGCCAGAAAAAATATGACAAGCATTCTTTTTGAACCTTCTAATGATTATGCTAATCCACTGTTCTTGGAGTTAAATATAATAATAATAATAATAAAAGTATCAATAATAGTAATAGTAAAAGCAATAATAATAATAATAATAATAATAATAATGATGATGATGATGATGATAATGATAACAGTGGGAAAATAGAGTGTTTTTAAAAGTTGTTTACTCCAACATTTTCGCTCGAGTTAAAAAGGAAATGCTTTGGAAAACAACAACAAAAAACTTGGAGCAAACAACTGTTGAAACCGATTCTTCAACTCTTATTATTCTCTCTCTCTCTCTCGTTCCCTCTTTCTCACTCTCCCTCTCACTCTTTTTCTATTTATCCATCTATCTGCCTGTCTGTCTATCTAGAAATATACGCATGTATATAGGTATAAATATAGATATAGATATATAGAAATATGGATATTATACATATATACTGTATGCATGTATGCCTATATGTGCATATATATATATATATATATGCATATACATGCATACAAACATGCTATCATTATCATTATCATCATCATCTTCGTCGTCATCATCATCATCATCATCATCATCATCATCTTCCTCATCGTCGTCATCATCATCATCATCATCATCATCATCATCGTTATTTATAAGTAGGGTGTATATCAAATTGCTGGCTCTATTAACAGCTCCAGGAAGTGTCGTGTTTTATATAAGACAAAGATGAATCATTCACAGCTGATTACAGATAATTTCATATTCAATATCGTATATCATTTGAAATCACATAATATCAAGCGTGTTTTTATTGAATATCAATGTGATATATTGCAGTCCTTCTTTCCCTCCTCCCCATTGTAAACATGTCATATCCCTGTGTACCATGCAAACAATAATTTATCTGATATAGCTTTTCAAACATATTATAGAGATACGTGCGTGTGTGTGTGCATGTGCGTGTGTGTGTCCATGTGTGTGTGTGTGTGTGCATGCATGTGTGTGTATGTGTGTGTATGTATGCATGTGTGTATGTACGCATGTGTGTATGTATGCATGTGTGTATGTATGCATGTGTGTATGCATGTGTGCACACACACATGTGTGAGTGTGTATGGGTGCATGTATGTGTGCATGTCTGTGTGTTCATGTGTGTGTGTGTGTGAACTTGTACATTGGTGAATGTGTTTATGCATATGAAAGTTTCAATAAATATACGTGTTTGTATTTGTGCGTCTATGAATGTGTGTGTGTGCGAATGTGTGTGTATGT
>NC_043014.1:32478195-32492295 GCF_006345805.1 Octopus sinensis
TCATGAAATAATGCTTTACTCTGAAGCACAGCAATGATTCTTGTCATATCCCCCACATTGTTTGTGTCTATCTGTTTAGCTATTGAGAACATGTCCTGTCCATTTATCTTGTTTCATATAATCGTTTAACATCCAGTTTTCCATGTTTGCGTGGCTCAAAAGGAATGTGTTGCGGTCAGGTTTTTTCTATGTCTTGATGCCCTTCCTGGTTTTTGCAAGCTCTTAATGTCTGGCTACGAGGCCAGATATGTGTCTTTTTGTCTTTTTTTTTTTTTTGAAGAAAGACTGGAAACAAACAAATAATATCGCTTGTATGATGGTGATGTTCGTCTACAATCATCAAAAGATGTCAAGGTAAGGATACATGCATGTGCACTCACACACACACACACACACACTCATACATACAAAGTGTGTATGTGTGTGTGTTGTGTAAATATAACGTCATTATCATCATCATCATCAACATTATCTTCATCATCATCATCAACATCATCAACATCATCTTCATCATTTAACATCTATTTCCCATGCTGGCATGGGTCTTGTTTTCTACAGCTGGATGCCCTTCCTAATGCCAACCACTCTTTACAGAGTGTATTGCATGCTTTTTATGTGGCACCATTACCAATGCCTTTTAAGTGACACCAGCTCTCATACTAGTGCATTTTATATGGCACCTGGATTTTATGATTTCAAATCTGTTGTAGCACTTCTTTATGCAGCTGTCCTCATCTATATATAAATGTATATATAAATATAGGGGTTGGGAACCACCAAGGATCAGTCCTCAGCACCCTCTTATTCATCATAGTCCACCAGTCAGTAACAGGGGAATTCAAGACAGGATGCCCCTGGGAGCTTCTCTATGCTGATGACCTTGCTCTAATAGCTAAGTCACTATCAGAACTAGAGGACAAGTTTCAGGTGTGGAAGCAAGGTCTAGAATCGAAGGGCCTTGGAGTCAACCTATCAAAAACCAAAGTCTTAATAAGTAGGAAGGCAGACAAACAACAAATCCCTTCAGGTAGATGGCCCTGCTTGATCTGTAGAAAAAGTGTTGGTAGAAACACTATAAGATGTATCCAGTGTAAGATATGGACACATAAGAGGTGCAGCAATATCAAAGGAAGGCTAACTGGGAAGATAGTTTTTGTGTGTGGCAAATGCTCAGGAGCAATAAACACTGAAAGTTTGCAGAAAACAGCTTCCATCACATTCCAGGGAAAAAAAAACTACAAGTAGTTGATAGCTTTCGTTACCTAAGTGACCAAGTCAGTGGGTGGGGGGATGCTCTGAAAGTGTAGCTGCTAAAATAAGAATAGCCTGGGCAAAGTTGAGGGAACTCCTACCTCTACTGGTGACAAAGAGCCTCTCGCTCAGAGTGAAAGGTAAACTGTATGACACATGTGTGCAAACAGCCATGATTCATGGCAGTGAAACATGGGCCATGACTGCTGAGAACATGTGTAAGCTTGCAAGAAATGAAGCCAGTATGCTCTGCTGGATGTGTAAGGTCAGTGTGCATACAAGACAGAGTGTAAGTGCCCTGAGAGAAAAGTTGGACTGAAGAAGCATCAGATGTAGCGTGCAAGAGAGACGACTGCACTGGTATGGTCATGTGTTATGTATGGATGAGGACAGCTGTGGAAAAAAAGTGTCACACCCTAGCAGTAGAGGAAACGTGTGGAAGAGGTAGGCCCAGGAAGACCTGGGATGAGGTGGTGAAGCATGACCTTCAAACATTGGGCCTCATCAAGATCTTTGGAGATATGCTGTACTTGAGAAGACCCAGCAAGCCAGGTGAGATCATAATCGTGTTCTATGCCAGTGCAGCATAACTAGCCCATTTAGGAGTACCCTTCAATCATTGTGCAATAAACTGCGCTTGTGAAGACCTTTTGAGGCAAGTGAAATCATTGTCATGGCCAATGACAGTACCACCTGAGTGGCATCCATGCAAGTGGCACCTTAAAAGCACCATTTGAGCATGATCCTTGACAGTGTCACCTGACTGGCTCCTGTGCCAGTGGGACATAAAGGATACAAGGCTCCATCTTTGGGAAGTAGTTAACACAGACAAATTCCCATTTGGAACTTGAGAAATGTCTTGCATATTTTTACTGTTCCACTCACAGATTACACTTGTAATGTACAAATTAACCGGACAATTTCTCTTTCTGAAAATCCCAGTTAATCCAGATTTTCATTTCAGCGTTTACTAACAAAACCTAGTGCTCCAGTAATCATTGGTATGAATATGAATTCATAATCTGGATTCATGTATGTATGTAGTATGTATGTATGTATGTATGTATGTATGTATGTATGTATGTATGTATGTATTATGTATGTATGTATGTATGTATGTATGTATGTATGTATGTATGTAGTAAGATAGAGACAGACATACAGACAGAATTATTGACAGACAGACCGAGAAAAAGAAGAAAATGAAGTGTGCATCAGGTAAGGGGGGGGGTATGTCCCAGGACATTGAGTTTAGTGAAGGTAAAACATTATGTATGTATGTGTATGTGTGTGCATGTGTATATGTGCATGTGTATGCATGTGTATGTGTATACGCATGTCTATAAGTGTGTACGGGTGTGCATGTGTATGTGTGTGATGTGCATTTATATATATATATATATGTATGTGTGTGTGTGTGTGTCTGTGTGCATGCTCAGACTGAGGATAGGGGTGTGATGGGGACAGCAGAGGAGGGTGTATGGATAAGGAAATAACTAGGAAAAGGGTAGGAGAGGGGAGGGGCGTAAATCAGTACATTTTAGTGGGGAAGGGGAAGAGGTGAGGGCACCAGGCTGGCTATTGTTCTGTTTTTGTCAAATATTGATTACTTGCACCTGCAAGGACACTCTTCATATGTGTGGTGTGGGGTTGAGGTCTGGATAGTAGGTTTGGGGGTGGGGAGGCTTTATGTGTTTGTAGTGGTGATGGCAGTGTGGCTTTGTGATGTGGTGGCAGAGGTGTAGCGTGGTGGTGGTGGTGGTGGTAGTAGTAGTAGTAGAAGTAGTAGTAGTAGTAGTAGTAGTAGTAGTAGTAGTAGTAGTAGTAATAGTAGTAGTAATAGCAGCAGTGGTGGTGGTGGCAGTGGTGATGGTGGTCGGTGTAGTAGTTGTACTAGTGACAGCAGTGGTAGTGGTGGTGGTGGTGGTAACATATATGGTGGAAGTGGTAAGTAGTGATGACAATGATGATGATGGTGATGATGATGGTGATGGTGATGGTGATGGTGACACTGATGTTGATTTGTGTGTGGATGCTGATCATCCCATCCTGACTCCTGGTTCCTCCTACTTGCAGAGAAAAGCCAACAAGCAATCTACTCTTTATAAAACACTAAGACATGAATAGAGAGAGACTTAGCTGCTATTTCTTGCATGTCATCTAACTATATAAAGGCTCCCTCACTGGCTCACAGCTCACTGATGGCTGGTGATGGTATGATCATCCAGCAGTGATAATGAGGAGGCGATAATGTCTTGGTGATGATGCAATGGTGATTGGGTGTTGTGGAGTTGATGATGGTGTCGTGGAGTTAATATCGGTTGTGTAGGTTGTTTTTGAGTCAAGGAACACAGCAGTGTGTGTGTGTGTGTGTGCATGTTCACATGTGTATTTGTTAGATATGGTTAAAATATATATTGTGTATAGGCACATGACCTAGTGATTAAGGTGCTGCACTCACAATTGCAAGATCATGGTTTCAATTCATAGACTGGGTAGTGCATTGTGTTCTTGAGCAACACTGAAGCAAGAACATTAGTCATGGACAAGAAACCAGAGCTAGAAATTGAACTTTGTTCACATATAATTCTTTATTGCCCACAAGGGGCTAAACATAGAGGAACAAACAAGGACAGACAAAGGGATTAAGTCAATTACATCAACCCCACTGTGTAACTGGTACTTATTTAATTGACCCCAAAAGGATGAAAGGCAAAGTCGACCTCGGTGGAATTTGAACTCAGAAAGTAAAGACAGACGAAATACTGCTAAGCATTTCACCCTGCATGCTAACATTTCTGCCAGATCGCCACATTCAAATTTTGTTCACATAGACCATCAACCTGATGTCTACATCCTTATATCTATCCAACTGTGTTTATCCAAGAAGTCTCTAACTGGAAGAAAATAAGGAATTCTCAAATCAGCACAGTGTCACAAATAAGATAGGAAGGAAAATAATTGAATCAACCCAACTTTGCAGCACGAACATTCGATCACTATAAGCAAATCATTTGTGCAGGTCATTCATCAAAAGCTGAACGCTCATACATCGTCTTTGACAGGAAAGTCCATTATATATTGTATCAATGGTACAAGAAACTGTTGTTTGATGAAGTTGTTGCTTTTTGGCTATTTTAAAATTTTAACTTGTAAATCAGTACAGCAAGAGTTATGTTTCTTACTGTTTTTGTTTGTTCCTTCTCGAGCCATACCTGGTTCATTAGGGCTGGTTTCTCAGTTTCCTTGGCGTATAGGTTCCCCACCTGGACAGGACACCAGTCCGTCGTAGAGGAAGAGTGAGAGAAAGTTGTGGCGAAAGAGTCAGCAGAAGTTTGCCATTACTTTCTGCTGGAGTCGCGTGGAGCTTAGATGTTTTGCTCATAAACACACACATCGCCCGGTCTGAGATTCGAACCCACGATCCCTCGACTGTGAGTCCAATGCTCTAACCACTAGGCCATGTGCCTCCACTTACTATTATGTTTCGTACTACTGTTACAAAATTCTGTCATTTTCCTAATACATCATCGTCGTCATAATCATTAAATATCTGTTTTCCATGCTGGCATGGGTTGGACGGTTTGACCAGAGCTTGTAAGGCTAGGGGCTACACCAAGTTCCATCATCTGTTCTGACATGGTTTCAACAGCTGGATGCCCTTACTAGTGCCAATCACTCCACAGTGTGTACTGGGTGCTTTTTTTATGTGGCACTACACCAGTGCTTTTAACATGGCACCAGTTATCAAGCAACAGTAGAGGGGAAAGCAAGCACAAAGATACAATACACACACACACACACATACACACACACTCACAAATATATATATATATATATGAGCAAAATGCCCCCTGTCCAATGGACGGTGCTGAGTTGTCAAACATTTAAACCAAATTTTCACAAAACTATTTGTCTGACCGTCCCATAGGCCTCCCCTTTGAGAAACACTGATTTAACCTAAAATTGAGACACCAGCAAAAGAAGAAATAAAGATAGACTTTCTTCTATTCCAAAGAAAAACAATTTTATACACACAAATATGCAACCAAAGAGTTTAAAGTACCAGTAATGATAAGTCTGTTGACTGGGAGAACACAAACATGGTTTAAACAGTAAGCTTGGCAGGAAAGAAACGTGCCTTTAAGCAGTACAAACACAACAAAAAATGGAAGGTGCAGTTATGTACAGGTTGACGGAAGAAAAGCAGGACAAAAACAGCTTTATCGATCGCATTCTCACCTGGAATCGATTTTTGTAATTTTTTCAAGACTTATACATGCCCTGATACCGTAGGTATCAACATATCAAATTTGAGCTCAATCAGATGGAGGATGCCCGAGATCCTAGAAGACACACACACAGACAGACAGAACGGATTTTATATAATAGATAATGGGCTTCTGCTCGATTTTTATTGGTCAGCTGAAGGCTATGATAGATGACACTTGTCCAAGATGCTGTGCAGTGGGGTTGAACCAGAAACCATGGGGTTGAAATAAGAGCTTCTTAACCACACTGTCATGTTCACATTTTATTTTTGTTGTTTCACAACTTCTATGTCCTACAGGGGGGAGGGTGACATTTGACAGAAACAATAGACTACCAGACCAAATTGCAGTGTTTAGTCATGCTCCTTTACGTTGTGAGTTCAAATCATGTAATGGTTGATAAGATAATTCACCTTCATATCCATCTTCTGGAGTTGAGTAAAGAAATACCAGTCATAAACTTGGGTTGATTCAAATTATTCTCCTTTCCATCTTATTTGTGACTCTGTGCTGATTTGAAAATTCCTTGTTTTCATCCGGTTAGAGACTTCTTGGATAAACATAGTTGGATAGATATAAGGAAGGTTAGTAGTAGACATCAGGTTGATGGACTATGTGAACAAAGCTCAGTTCCTGGCTCTGGTTTCTTGTCCATGGCTAATGTCCTCACTTCAGTGTTACTCACAACTAACACTTTATCAGAGCATTCCACCCATCAACATCATTGTTGTGGAAATCACTTTCAAAATCATACAACAAGCTAGGTAGATCAATGAATTAATTCCTTGTCCTTAATATGAAGTCATTTGTAATTATTCTAGAGACAGAGTGAACTAATCAATGTACTAAATTAATTATTCTTTTCTAAAAGGAAGAGCAGGTTCACCTTTAGCTCTTTCTCTATTGAGCAACACTACATGCAGTCATGTGATAATACAGGAAGTCATTTGGAAGGATTAACAAGCTTTGTTATTCCTTGTCGTATGAATGTAATCATTTGTGTACTGTCTGAACTATCAGATAAGTGCTATATTGATTCACGGGTTTATATTGAATAAAGCTTTCAGATAAGGTGTCTTTGTCTTTCAATTGCCTCCCATTAAGATCATCTCTCTATCACACCCATCACCAGCAACACCCTCTCCACTAATACACTAATACTTCACACACTCCATTAACACTCTAATAACACTCTACTATTCCACTAACACCCCACTTCACAAACATGCACTTCAATACTCACCGAACAATTCACAAAACATTACCTACCCAACTCTTCATAAACACATACATACTAATACTTCATTAATACCCTACAAATGCACACAAATACTCCACAAAATCTATACAAAGACACTCCTAATCTTCACTAAAACTCTACAACTCACTCCACCAGTTCTCACTAAACTCTACAAACATACACCTCAGTACTCCAACAACACTCATTACTCCACTAACACTCTACACCCCATCCCACTCTAATCTTCACAAAAGTTTTATTATGACAGTGGACATGACAGTATGGTCAAGAAGCTCTTATTTTAACCCCATGGTTTCTGGTTCAACCCCACTACACAGCATCTTGGACAAGTGTCATCTACCATAGCCTTCAGCTGACAAATAGAAACTGAGCAGAAGCTCACTATATATATATATATATATATATATATATGAAAGAAGGTTTGAAAATGCAATTTTAAAAGATGTTTATTCACTTGACCAGTTTCACTTTTTTAGAAAAAGATTGTCAAAAGTAAAATGTAAAAGCTTTGTTGTGTTAAGAAAAAATGGTAAAACAGGTCAGTTTATCTCAAATTCTTTGTAAACTCCTAAATATATCTCCTTCTGTGTATATATATACTACCAAAATATGACCTTTTTGAATTTTCTGTGTATATATATAGATACTTCCAACAAACATGATTTTTAATGAAATCCTAATATTTTTAATGAACTTTTTAATATTTTCCTTGTAAATTGTTTTAACATTTTCTTATTATTATCAAAGAATGTATATATGTATTGTAATATTTTGTGACAACCAGTACTTAACACAACAAAGATTTTACAAAGCTTTTATATTTTACTTTTGACAATCTTTTTCTAAAAAGTGAAACCGGTCAAGTGAATAAACATCTTTTAAAATTGCATTTTCAAACCTTCTTTCATATATATTTCCACTTGTGCAGTATCTTACAACTTCACTTTGTTTTATATATACATACATATATATATATATATATATATATATTTGTGTGTGTATGTTGTGTCTTTGTGCTTGTTTTCCCCTCTACTGTTGCAAAAAAGGTTTATTTGGAGAAGATATTTAGTTGATACAAGAGCTGCAGTTTGATGTTGATATTTTGTAGATGTCATTTGACTATTCCTACACACTTTCATTTACATATGAGTACCATGATGATTATGATGACGGTGTTGGTAGCCTCTCATAGTCTGAGAAAGATGGTTCTTCAATTTCTAGCTAAACAACCTGCTCAAAGGATTTGTTTATAGGCACAGGAGTGGCTGTGTGGTAAGTAGCTTGCTTACCAACCACATAGTTCTGGGTTCATTCCCACTGCGTGGCATCTTGGGCAAGAGTCTTCTACAATAGCCTTGGGCTGACCAAAGCCTTGCGAGTGAATTTGGCAGACGGAAACTGAAAGAAGCCCGTCGTATATATATGTATATAGTGTGTGTTTGTACCCCCAACATCGCTTGACAACCGATGCTGGTGTGTTTATGTCCCCGTAACTTAGCAGTTCAGAAAAAAAGGACCGATAGAAAAAGTACAAGGCTTACAAAGAATTAATCCTGGGGTCGATTTTCTCAACTAAAGGCAGTGCTCCAGCATGGCCACAGTCAAATGACTGAAACAAGTAAAAGTGTAAAAGAGTGATCAAATGTTTGTGTTGTGCATTAGCTCACTTCTTCCATCAAATCGATGTTGCCTCAGACGTATGCATTGTGTACCACACATCAGGTGTAAGGGGATCATAGAGCAACATGAGATGAAGTATTTTGCTCAAGAACACAATGCACTACCCAGTCCAGGAACTGAAACCATGTCCGTGAGACAGTGAGTACAACACCCAAACTACTGCACCATGTGCCCTCATGATGTGTATAATTGTAAGGATATGGGTTTCAAATTTTGACACAAGGACAGTAACTTCAGAGGAGGGGTTTAGTCAATTACATCAACCCCAGTACTCAACTGGTACTTGTTTTATCAACCTCAAAAGGATGAAAGTTAAAGTCGACCTCAGATGAAATGCTGCTAATCATGTTGCCCTTCATGCTAACGATTCAGCCATCTCACTGTCTTTATCATGATAATGATATTGCTCTTTTACTCTTTTACTTGTTTCAGTCATTTGATTGTGGCCATGCTGGAGCACTGCCTTTAGTCGAGCAAATCGACCCTAGGACTTATTCTTTGTAAGCCTAGTACTTATTCTATCGGTCTCTTTTGCTAAACCGCTAAGTTACAGGGACGTAAACACACCAGCATTGGTTGTCAAGCGATGTTGGGGAGACAAACACAGACACACACATACACATACATATATACGACAGGCTTCTTTCAGTTTCCATCTATCAAATCCACTCACAAGGCTTTGGTCGGCCCAAGGCTATAGTAGAAGACACTTACCCAAGGTGTCACTCAGTGGGACTGAACCCGGAACCATGTGGTTTGTAAGCAAGCTTCTTACCACACAGTCATTCCTACATAAATAATATCCATATTATTTATGTGGCTGAATTATTTACTATGCACTAGAGTTTTAATCTAGATAATGTTTTCTTTTTCTATATATATTTGCTGTATAGTAAAACTGTACACCTCTTCCTGTAAAAAGTGGTAGTAGGCAGCCATTATAAATAGACCAGTATCCAGTTAACAGAGAGAAGGTTGAGAGTATATGTGGACTGTGTTGATAATCGTGTCTGTGCTGATATAGTAATTATACTGTGATACTGAGTGGACGTTATAATGATCCAAATTGTTGAAGATAGTAACACTGTATGACTGGGGGTTGTACAGTGCCAGAGAGAAGTATTCTATTGATGAGTTTGGAATATAACAATATCTGTCAGAGCATCATGCAAAGACAGATTCAACAGTGGCAAAAGACCACTTTACAACAATGTTAACAACATGTAAGGCAGCAAGCTGGTGGAACCATGAGCTCTCCAGGCAAAATGCTTAACAGCATTCCTTTCGTGTTTATGTTCTGAGTTCAAATGTTGCTGAAGTCAACTTTACATTTCATCTTTTCAGGATCGATAAAATAAGTACCAGTTGAGCAATGGGGTCAATGTAATCAACTTACCCCCTCCCTGGAATTGCTGACCTTGTGCCAAAATTTGAAACCATTATTTGCAACACTTGTAGTTTGACTTTGAAAGGGGTAAAAACAAAGTGAATATACATAGAATGTTTGTCCTTGTGTCTCTTTGTTCCTTCATCACTGCTTGACAATTGGTGTTGATATGTTTGCTTCCCTATAACTTAGTGGTTTGGCAAAAGTGACTGATAGAATAAGTACTAGATTTAAAACAAAAATAAGTCCTGGTGTCAAATTGTTCAACTAAAATACTTCAAGGCAGTGCTCCAGCATGGCCAGAACAAACATTTGAAATGCTTTAGATGTTATAGAGCATAGAGTTGCCAGTGTGGCTGTTGCCAGTACCACCTGACTGGCCCTCATGCTGATGGCACATAAAAGCATCCACTACACTCTCAGAGTGGTTGGCTTTAGGAAGGGCATCCAGCTGTAGAAACTCTGCCAGATCAGATTGGAGCCTGGTGCAGCCATCTGGTTCACCAGACCTCAGTCAAATCGTCCAACCCATGCTATCATGGAAAGCGGACATTAAATGATGATGAGGAGGAGGAGGATTATGATGATGATGAGGACGATTATGATGATGATGAGGACGATTATGATGATGATGAGAGTTGTCTGATAGTATGTAGAATAGAATTGGTAGATAGAATATAGAATATACGAGTGGTAGATAAAATACAGTGTTAAGTTAGAATCCATACAAGATGAAATTCTTTCCATCCATCTTCTCCAGCTACTGTTCCTAGAAGGGTTATGGGAATAGTGTCCTCAGGCACCTTCTTCATAGGGTCCTGTCAGAAGCAACCATCATTGCACTTCCCAGCTTGAATGTATATGCATTCAGATACTGCAGATTTAGAAAACAGGAAGAAATGGAGAAAGAAGCAGGGAATACTCTGATGATGATATCCTAAGTGTATTATAAAGAAGGGACAAATGTTGCTTTCAAATTTTGACACAGGGCCAGCAATTTTGGGAAAGGAGATAAGTCAATTACATCAACTCTGGTGCTCAACTGGTACTTATTTTATCAACCCTGAAAGAATAAAAGGCAAAGCCAGCCTCAGTGGAGTTTGAACCCAGAACATAAAGATGGATCAAATGCTGCTAAGCATTTTGCCCAGTGTGGTAACGATTCTGCCAGCTCAGTGCCTTAAAGAAAGGTAGATATTAATAATTTGAACTCAGGATGTAAAGACAGATGAAATACTGCTAATCATTTTACTCAGCTTGCTAATGGTTCTGCCAGCTCATTGCCTTAAAGAAAGGTTAAATATTAATAATAAAGACAAATAGTAGACAAAGACGAAGACAAAATAAACAGAGACAGTGATAAAATACATACAAATAAAAACAAGAAAATAAGATGACAAAGGAATAAATGATTATCTTATGGACTTCATTAGCTTACAGCTGTTTCTGCTATTTCTGCTTATAGCTGTTTCTGCAGTGGACTCATAGTTGAGTGCTTGAGTAAAAACATATAAATGAAGAAATATATAAAAGAATAGGATTAAGTTCAGATTCATGAAGCAGAGCTCAAGGTGCGAACTTCAGAAGAACAGTGGAAAGATCAGTACATGGAGGTGTTTGCTTAAGTGATATCAAACCAAATACACCAGGAACAGTGAAGACCAGTGATACTCAACTATTTTGTAACTATGGACACCTCTGATTCTTATTTTACTCAGATGGACCCACCCGGCATTTATATACATATATTGTGAGAAAGACAGAGAGATACAAGTATACATATATATATTACTCTTTTACTCTTTTACTTGTTTCAGTCATTTGACTGTGGCCATGCTGGAGCACCACCTTTAGTCGAGGAATCAACCCAAGACTTATTCTTTGTAAGCCTAGAACTTATTCAATCAGTCTGTTTTGCTGAGCCACTAAATTACGGGGACATAAACACACCAGCATCGGTTGTCAAGTGATGTTGGGGCGGGGGGACAAACACAGACACACAAACACACACACAAATATATATATACACATATATTCAACGAGCTTCTTTCAGTTTCCACCTACCAAATCCACTCGTAAGGCTTTGGTTGGCCCAAGGCTATAGTAGAAGACACTTGTCCAAGGTGCCAGGCAGTGTGAGGGAACCAGGAACCATGTGGTTGGTAAGCAAGCTACTTAGCACACAGCCACTCCTGTGCCTATTATATATATATATGTCCCCTAAGAGTCATGTGAGTCCCATTTGAGAACCACAATGTTAGTGCAGAGGCACAAAGGTAGGATGAATGCAATTATCAAAATAAGTGGGGGGTATTGTAAATACATAAGGTTTTTAAGAGAGTTGGAGTTAAGTGATGTAGCCATTTTAATATGTAGCTCTGGTGCAAAATGGAGTTTATATTTTAGTTGAAGGTATTATGAAAGGAGCAAGAGCCTCAAGGCATCACACTACTATATATATACATACATGCATACATCCATCCATCCGTCCATACATACATACATACATACATACATATATATATTCATATGTATATATTATATATATATATATATATAATTAATCAATATAGGGTGGCAAAAAAAAATTTTGTAGAATTTTTTTGCCACCGCGGCGCCTAGTGGGAAAAAATTAAATAGTCATAGACCATTTTAAGTTCAACATCAACAATCAAGGAACGGCCATAATAGGCCATTCACCCACTAGAATAACAGCCAAAGCTTCAACCGCAAATAAAAATCATTCCGGAATGATTTTTTTTGCGGTTGAAGCTTTGGCTGTTATTTCTAGTGGGTGAATGGCCTATTATGGCCGTTCCTTGATTGTTGATATATATATATATATATATATACACATATATCTATATACACACAGATACACACACACACACATATATATGCATGTATATATGTACCTCTCTCTCTATATATATATGTGTATGCATACATATATATATATGTGCATGTGTGTGTATAAATATTCATATATATATACGTGTATATATGTACCTCTCTCTCTCCTTCTCCCTCTCTCTCTCTTTATATATATGTATGTTCATATATATCTATGTATATACGCATATATACAATCATACATGGGCATACATGCACATGCATGCATACACATACACACATACATGCACACACATGGATTCACACATGAACACACACACATGTAAAACAGCAATGCTGCTGCAGCAGCTGCTTGCAGTGCTATTTTCATTTTCTGCAACATAATTTGCATCTCTTCACATTTGCCTTTGGCATGTAAATGTGTTCAAAGCCTTTTCTTATAGAATTTAAGAGCTCTTCTCTCCTTTGAAATTTTCAACAATTCTTGAGAGCTTTTTTCATGTGAAGACAATTACACAATGTTGGGGACAAGATCTCTGGCAAATTTCATGTGATTAGATGACCTATCCCTTCATGTTGAAAGTTTCAGTTCCCGGTCAGGGAATTTAGTATTTTTGTGACATTTCTTAGGACCAACTGCCAAATCCCAATAAATTCTCATTTCCTCTAACTCACGCTATTATGGTAAAATGGATATAAAAGCTAACAAATCCATGCGTGTATATTTTACATACATGCACACAAGGATACATACACATATATATACGAGATATGTGGAGGCGCAATGGCCCAGGGGCTAGGGCAGTGAACTCGTGGTCGTAGGATCGCGGTTTCGATTCCCAGACCGGGCGTTGTTGAGTGTTTATTGAGGCGAAAACACCTAAAAGCTCCACAGGCCTGGCAAGGGGTGGTGGATCCCTGCTGTACTCTTTCACCACTCTTTCTTCTGTGGGCCTGCTCGCTTAGCCAGCGGGGTGACGTCATTCGAAGGCTAAAACATGCGAACGCATTGTGACCAGCGATGTGTAACTACATTCTGATGGACTGGTCGGTCACGTGATCACGTGATATATACAGATATATAATAACATAAATATGTATGCGTACATACACACACACACACACACACACATATATATATATTGAATGTGACGCATCCATTTCCAAGTAAGTTTATCTTCACCTTTTTGATGCGACTCTACTCAATACTGTTTCCTTCCTCCATCCTTCTCTAATTCCCTTTTTCTCCCCTCCCTCCTTCACCGTTTTCTATCTGTCTGTCTCTCTATCTCTCTCTTGCTCCTTTTCCCTTTCTCTCTCTCTCTCTCTTTTGCCTCACATTTCAAACGTGACTATCGTCCATTTTTTTTCCTCGTGTGACCATCTTTCATTTCCTG